>NW_010972437.1:10851939-10915054 GCF_000737465.1 Haliaeetus leucocephalus | reverse complement strand
AGCGGGCCCGGCCCGGCCCGGCCCGGCCGGCGGAGCGAGGCTTTCCCGTGGGCTGGTCCTTCCCAGGCGGTGCGGGGGTGCTGGCGAAGGCCGTGCCTCCCCCCCCGCCCGCACCTGCGGCCCTGCTGTCCCAGGTGTTCAATGGAAGTTAAAACCAGTCGGAGCGAACGAGACGATAACCACGTTACAGGGAACGGTTTTCAGGTCCCCAAGTGCTAACGACCCCGACCGTGAGCGCTGGCAGCTTTTCCAGGGGTTCGTCCCGTTCAGACCCGCCTCGGTCCCCCGGCCATACCCATTCCCCGCACTGGCAGCTCTGCTTTCCGCAACCTCTCGGCCTGCGTTGCGCCCGCTGCCAGGCGGTGTCCTGGGTGCCTATGTGAGCCAACACATTGATCCCACGGGCTTTTGTCTCTGCAGGATTTCACATTTTAGAGGTATTTGGACGTTTTGTGTTTACTCCATGCATGAACGCGCTCCAGCCAAACAGCTGCATAACACCATTGTCTAAAATATATGAATGTTAGGGACAAGAGTCCTGAAGATCTTAAACATCTCCCCACTCCTGCTCCGCGCTGACCCGGTCTTCGGGAAAGCCGCGACCCCCAAAGGCGGTGGAGCAGGGTCTCCTCTCCCCCCAGCTGCCAATGCTCCGTTTGACTGCAGAGCTCTACAACACGCTCCATTTTCCCCACCTGCCTCCGACGGCCTCGATAGCAGCCAGCAGGGGAGGGGTAGTGGAGCTTGGGGAATGGCAAGGCAGCAGGCAGAGACACACACGGTGGCGTAGAAATGTGATTAAACAGTGGGAAAGAGGCACTTGCTTTTTACCTTTTAAGGTTTGCAGTATGCAGAGGTGCGGGAAGGTCAATTACCCCTCTCTACGTGATGCCCCAAACGGCGTTTGTGCTTCTTGCCTCAATTAACTCATGCAGAGATTGCTTTGCCAGACAAGCAATAGATTCTGCTTCCTTTTCCCTCTCAGCTTGACTAAGTTTTTGCTAGAAACAAAACTTCTGTTAATGTTTTTGGGTCCAGCGCTGAGGTCTTGAATGGAAAAAATGCCCAAATTCTATGTAACAGAGTAGCTTGGGCAGATAGGAGCAAGGTTTGAAGGACGAGAGCTGTGTCCTGGGTGCCTATATGAGCCAACACATTGATCCCATGGGCTTTTGTCTCTGCAGGATTTCACATTTTAGAGGTATTTGGACGTTTTGTGTTTACTCCATGCATGACATGCTCCAGCCAAACAGCTGCATAACACCATTGTCTAAAATATATGAATGTTAGAGACAAGAGTCCTGAAGATCTTAAACATGTTCTTGATTCCCTTGTAGCAATACATCCCAGCAAGGTCAAAGACTGAGTAACCTGTGTGCTGAGCTAACCTGCTACAATTTACTTTCATGTTTTGACCAGGAGATGGCCAGTTGCCCAAAGACAGCATTATGGTGAGACACGCTGCCCTGAGAGCAATGGCATTACTGATTTGCCTTCAGTGTAAGGTTTCAAACCTTGCCAGGCTTTTATGTAGGTAATTTCTCTGTTTCTGTGTCATTGCATACTTGGAGCATTATAAGATGGACACAAAAACAGGTTCAATTTTTTCTCTCTACCCTCTTCTGACACCCCGCCCCCCAACCTAGATCAGCTTGCAAGCAAAAATTATGGAGCTCACAAACGGAAAAACTGCAGGTACTCTTGTGTTTACTGCCTTTACAGACCTAAAGCTCCCTAAAGAGGGTCACAAATCCACATGAGGCTCCTAAGCACGGCATACTGCATTTGGGTCATTGGTTAGCTGAAAAGTCACATAGAGGCAAACAGCTTCCTCTTGTCTACGTACTGGGGAAATACCATGTGATGTGTTTATTCCAGGCTCCATGTGGGATAAATAGCAAACACTGATACTGATCTGCTCAGCTGTTAGTTGTTGGGAAGACGTGCTGCGATGGGAGATCTGTGCTGGGATGACGGGAAACGGTGACAACCCTTGCTAGGAAAGAGTTCTCCCTTTATGGGGAATCCACCAAGTGACCCACCATCACTGTCCTGCAGTAGCCTACAAACTCCTTTGGACTCTTGCCTGCTGGTCAGTCTGGCCTGTCGCACCGTGACAAATGAAATTGTCCTGTCCTTGTTGTAGATAACCCACCTGCAGCCAACGGAACTCAGCAGGGCTCTTGCAATGAGCATGGAAATGGTTGCTTGCGGGTTGGCTGTTTTTCATAGCTCTGCCAGTCTTTCTTTTATACTTTTTCAGGGAATGAAGTACGATTGTTTCAGAGAATCTTTTGCAAAGCAGGGCATGATTGCCCTGTCTGTAGTTGGGATTTGATTTCCAGAAAGGGAGGAAGTACTCCAGAGCTTTGTTAGAAGTCAGTGTCTGTGCAACATTCATCTGAGAGAAGCCTGGGAGATTTCATACCAATTTCACAATTTTTGAGGAAGAGAAAGAGGGAGGGAGGGAATTTACACCCAGGAGCACGCCTAGGGGCCTGGAGGCTGTGCTAGACTTTATCTAGCACTAGTAAACACATGAAAATGTGATGTCTTGTGACTGAATCCAAGCACAGCAACCTTCTAAAAGTGTCCAAAGTCCGAAGCATTTCTGATGTGCTAAACTAGCCGTGACTTTAAAGGCGGCAGCTCACGTGCCACCATACCAGAAAGCAAACTTTTCAGGGAGGCAATGTGCTTCCTTTCTCCAATAGCAGCACAGTGTTTATGCGCTTTGCGGGTCCTGTGCTACACATACTCTTTCACCCTGCTGTCCCTACCCGCTGTGGTTTGCTTCAGCTGTGGAAACAGGAACTGCTGAGTCAGCACACTGATGAAACTCACACTGCTTTCACACATCTCCGGGGAGATGGCCACAGCAAGGAGGTTGCCAGCAACTTGTATGCTGGAGAAAAAAATGAGTACTTAAATTGTCTTACAATTGCCTGAAATAATAACCTAATTTCTTAAAACCTCTCAAACTGAAGGGGGCTTCAGGACCCAAGCACTAGTTGCAGGTGAACGATCGCACCTGGCATATGCAATCTCATGACCAAGCATTTAAAGTTCAGTGAATGTCATTTTTCTGCTCACTCTGTTGATCAGCTCAACTACATTTTACAAAGCCGAGATCCAACGGGCTGAATAGACAGAATAAGGCCATCAGGTTTAGCTCATCTGCCTGGTGACAATGGAAAGCAGCAGCCTGTTCTGATTACAGACTCACACAGAGGTGAAATTGCTCCCTTGGAGCTGGTACAAAGTAATGGACTTTAAAAATTCAAATAACCCCCTCAGAAAGGTTAGGTCTCCTGAATAACACAAGTGCCAAAGGGGAAAGAGATTTGGGGGTGACTGCTTCTCTGAGAGCAAAATATCCATGGCACAGAGGAAAGGAGCTGAAGGTCAGCTAAAGGGATGGGAAGGGGAATGTTAAATGCCAAATTGTTTAAAAAATGGAAAGAGATTCAGTCTGAAGAAGATGGAGATGTTCCAGAGAGCTATTCTATTAAGGACATAAATAGGGTGTTATCAACAAGCTCAGAGTGAACAAGAGCAGCTTTAATAGCAAGAAGATGGCAGTTAGAAGAGGGACAAGTTAACTGCTTGGGGTACTATCACTATGAAAGCAACACCTTCTCACCCAGAGGGCCCTGGTCTGCCTTCATTTAAATGAGGTCTGCTTACTTCAGCACCACAGTGTTTGCATTTCATTATTTTTTACACTTATTAGAGAAATTTAACAATGAGTAAGGCCTGTTTCTTCTTTTGCTTATCATGAGAATTGTTAGTCAAAGCTCAGAGCCAAAATTTGCCTGTTGAAGGCAACGAGGCAGCAGAGAGGCACGCGCGGGTCTCAACGAGTATTATCCAGGACCATCTCCCTGGGGCTGCTGGTGCTACCCATGCAGGAGAGAGGAGAGTTTAGTATTTAGATTGCAGTGAGAGACTACAGTACTGTAAATGAGAAATCATTAGACAATATGTACCTATGCGTTGACAACAAATTATCTTTGACAGTGACTGAGATAGCACATTTACAACCTCCAAAGCTACTATTTTAGCAGGCATACAGATGTGCTGACATGTTAAAAGGGCAGTAGCAGATGAGAAGAAATGGTCTCTTTCAGTAGATGGATAGTAGTAACAGGTGATGTTAGTGGTATGCAAGAAAAATATATCACAAAGGTGAGCTAGGAACAGAGAATAAAGACAGCTAGGACAGCCTGAGTATTCAAAGCAAAGCAAAAAAAGATGCAGATGAACTCTCTCCTGAAGTGTGCTTATTGATGGTTGGAGGACCATCTGTTTGGAGAGTTGGAGTACAATGCCCAGATTCTGCAACCTAAGAAGGGAAGCTGTTAGCATTTATTTTTGCCTGGTATCACATCTTTTGACATGCAAGTAGTTCATCAAGACCCAGAGCAATGGGAAGGCAGAAGATCTACTGTACCCATAAGACAGATCAAACTATCGCAAATAAAAATTTTCAAATAAATAATTTCAAAACTTTTTCTGAGAAAGTGGAAAGAAAACACTGCAACATGGTAGCTAGCTACGTACAAGGAGAGCTGGAGAAGCGAGCAGGCATGCACATACCTCCCAGCACATAGGTGGCATTTGGAGGCCACAACCCAGATCTGCCTCAAGGAAGTTGGGCAAGCTGAACAAAGGTACTGCGGATGCTCACCATGAATTTTGTTACCTGATGTTTATTTTTAATGCTAAGATTCAACCACATGCTGCTCACAGAGGATTAGTTCCGTCAATTTTAGTGCCAATCACCATCTCCCAAATCAAGTCCCAGGCACCATTATGCTGCAGCTTCGCTCTTGGAGAGCCGGGGAACTGCGTGACTCCCTCCGAAGACCGAGAGCTGAGAACTCACACTGAAGATAAACAGATCTGTAGCAAACACTCCATCTGTCAGCAGAGGTTTTGCCCAGCATACATCTTCAGCAATCGTTTACAGGGTTAACGATCATCCAGGGAGGCAAAGATTACCATCATCTAAACAGTAAGAGCTGAGCAGAGTGTTACAAGTGATTGATTACCCCAGACAAACTGTTTGCTTTGCTTAGGACTGCAGCTCACCAAAAACATTGTCCAGCAAACACTATGCAATAATGGAAGTATTGCACAAGTGCCTGATTTTCCCTATAGAGCGTTTCAAATGCCTGTCTGCAGACATGACACATTCCTGTAGAACATTATCGTAATACAAATAATTTTATTAAATTCACAGCAAATTATTTACAGCTGTTAGCAAAGTAGTCCTATTGGTTTGGACAACCAGCTGGGAAAGATGAGTAACTTGTGTCAGTTGCCCCACCTTTCCTTATTTATTTTTGAGGAAAATAGGGAGCACTGCTAGTATTTCCATGCTGTATTATTGAAACACACAGAGGCTTGTTGCTTATGTTGAGTATTCACTAAAACCCAAAGGTCTTTGGCCAAAAGCAGCACTACTTTCTTTTAGCCACTAGAGTGAGCTGCTGCTCAACATTTGAATAAAGTTTGGGTAATTATTTGTGTTGCTCAGAAGAGGAGGTGCCTTGTCATTTTGTTACACATAAGTAAAACTGAGACCCACACTTTGCCTAGGAATGATCTTTGTGATGCTGCATCTGACTTTAATGCTCGTGATCTATTTGAGCAGGGCAGGAGACAGTGAGAATTGTGTTTAAGATGTCATTCTGAGCACCCCCAAATTTGAAGCTGCCCCCCACATTAGTCATCACTCAAAATGGAGAGTGGAAACCAACTTTCCTGGAGCAGAGTAGGCTGAGTACAGACATCAACCTATGGATACCATCCTTTCCCCTCTGGCCTTAACTTTTCCCTTAGGATGCAATTGCAGAACATCTCTGTTGACAACAGAAAATCCTGAGCATTAATACATAATGAACATGGGGCTTCTTATAATGAATATCAACAGGTGAAAATAAGAGGGCAGCGACTGCAACATAGCCACTGGGATGGCTGATGATCAGGGAGCAGGGCTCAGTGATAAAACAAGGCAAAAAGTCCTCCTCTATATAGTCCTTTACCATGCGACTTGATGGCAAAAAATACCAGTGGGACCCAACTGGCTGAGGCTGGATCCTTCCCACAGTAAGAAACAGTCCCTCCTCTTTGCTGTATCAAGAGTTTCTACAGGTAGAGTCACGTATGACAGTCAGTCATTTCAGATTTGTTCATGAAAATCAAGTGCTTAAGCATGGAGTTTGAGATATTTCTGCTGGTTACATCTAGTGTTACAAGAGGAGTCATTTGTGACTCTGCCAATACAAAAACCACAGAGCAGATATTAAAACCAGCTTGAACGCTAAAGTTGGATAGAGATTTACAGCTCAGCTAAAGCTTATTAACACTGCTATTGATTTCACTGGAATTGTATCTGTGGGTTACGAAGTCAGACAGACTTATTAATACATTAACATTTTTAATAAATGGATCAAAAGCTGGCTGACAGCCATTCAGTCTACCAGTAACACAAGTGTTTCTTTCTGGCAATGAAATGCCACTGAGCAGCAGCTCAGAAGTGCTAAGTTTGGAGCCTTACGTTTTACTATCCCTGCTTTTTCCCGGCAGGGACTGATTCCTGTCTGTGAAGCTTTCAGAGACTGGCCAGGTTTTGATGGTTAAGATGCTTTCAGATGCTGACCAGGGTAGCAAATAGTTTCCAGCTGATGTTCATCCTTGCTGATTTAATTCAATGAGGCGACCAGCAAATACAGCTAATGTTCCTATAATACAAACTAGCATAAATATGCCAAGGAGAAGATGATCAACCACCATTGCAACGAACTTCCATTCTTCTGCAGCCTGGGAAAGAAACAAAGGAGATGGTAAAATCTCTGCAGAGCCATGTTTGTTATGGGTGTTCTTGTAACTTACCCCTTGAACAAGGGAAAGGCTCTGCCTTAAGTTCCACTATTATTATGCAAAAAAATATTCATTTTCTTCTCAAAAGCAGGTCAGTGGTTGAGAAAGCCTAAGCTACCTAGAAATGCAAGTTTCCAGACTAAAGTGTTAAGAATCCCAGGCAATTTGGTGAACAATTTCATTAAAAAGAAACGTTGAAAAGCTTAATTTTTAGTCAAACGGTTGCTTTTGAAAGAGAGTTTAAAAAGTTGAAAGCAAAACACTTAGTTTGATCTAACTGGCTTTTGTTTTTCTATTGCTTTTTCATTCTCTTGGGATACCTAAGCAATTGTCATTAATTTAGCTCTAGTCTCTGCTTTCCATGCCTAGCATACACTCTAAGGTCTGGGAAAACCTTCTCTGTAGATCCCTTAGTCTTTTTTCCAGTTGTGGGATACTGTGACCACTTACTCTGCGACCACCTTTTCACTGGGTGCTTTTGTGGGAACCCAGCACCGTAAGATTGAGCAGAGTGCGAGGTGCTAAGTGCAGCAGGGCACAGGATTTTCACCCTGTAACTCTGCTTTACGGAGCGATACGTACTGGCCTAAGACACTGTCTACTTCTGCCTTAGTTGCCCCACAAGTAGAAGAGGGTGTTGTAAATTATCTAGAGGACACTGATAATCAATACTGTTTTCAGGTGCTTCATAAGCGCCTAAGTGAATGCAACAAAGCAGCAGCCTTCAGAAGTCACAACCTTCAGTTTATTTGGGGAACTTGACTTCTGAAATCCCCTGGAAGTGATATCAGTGGTGCCCAGATGACACAAGCATCTGGGCACCACTTCCGAAGCAAGCACTTGCCAGTAACCCGAAGACCCTCCTTGTAAGCCTAGGAGGAAGCGAAGCCCAGAGGCACTGAAGCCACCCCAGCCCTGCTGAAGGTAACACTTTATCTGCAGAGAGGCACAGGAGTCATGTGGAACATGAGACTACAGCCAGAGCCTTTCCACATGCTCCAGGAATTCGGTCACAGGAACAAACACTGTGGTGCAAATCCTGCCCATGGGATGGAGGCGCCTCCTTTCCAAGAGCATAGCCAAATTACTGTCCCACAGAACTCTCTCCCCATCTTCAGGCTAGCCTGCAGCTCAACAGGAAAGGTCTAGGATCACTTAGAAAGGTGAAGTCCCAGGACTGAATTACCCATGCAAAAGCTGTGTGAGCTGTGATAACTGAAATAAAAGGAGGGGGTTAATTGTGTTGAATCTACTAGAAGGAGGCAGAGCTAGGTTTTCCTGGGGAACACTGCCATATGTGACTCTACACACATTTATCCTTCCTTTGGCTTGCAATGTGGAAAAAGTCAGTCATCAGAGTAGCTCGTGACATGCTTCACTTGCAGGGACTAGTTGTAGCATACAGGAATAAAACAAAACGTTATCGAAATAAGAATTATCATTTGTAAGTTACATATAACACTTCTCAGATAAAACTACTGGCCTTTTGGAGTTTTGCTTGCTTCCTGGCTTTTCAAAAGCAACAGGAGCTGGCTTATTGCAGGGGGAAGATGCCCGAGTGAGAGACAGGAGGAATGTATTTTGGAACTTGCTTACGGTTCTTGAAACTGCTTTGCTACTCACAGACACCTCATCTCTGTGGCTTCACATACCACGTTTAGAAAACCTTAGCACTGACACTCTTTTTTCAAATGTTCTTTTTTGGGCGGCCAAGATGCAATGGTCATCTGCAACAATTATTTGTTGCTCCTCGTTGACTGCATCAAGGGGAGAAGACTGTTGCCTGCTAAAGCCAGACCAGGGCTTGAAGTGGTTTTTTTTTTAAGGTGGGGATATTTTGCCAAAAAAATAAGATGTAGCAATTTGAAAGCAAGAAATGAATCATGAACAAAAAATGCCTTACGTTACTGGCTTCTTGGTCCGATTTCATCGTTTCCGCAATGTATTTGATTCCCTCTATAGCATTTTTCACATCTGGATTTTTGGTAAGTGGGGAGTAGAAGTTGACAGGCACAGAACCTGGCTTCCCAGAAATTTCAGAAATATCAATATCTTCTGCAAAAATATTTTTGTCTTGTTTATCCCTGGATGGTCGTTTCATTGTAGAGAAAAACATGATGTTTGGGATTGTGTCAATAAAGATCTGAAAACAAAGAGGAAGACAACGACAGTTGCTGGTTTGCGGGGCTGCGTTGCAGACGCAGCTGCGTACTGAACAAAGGCAAGCCTCTCTGGTCACAGATCCCTTCCCGTGCTGGATCGGCTACAGATTCCCTCTCAGAGTATGTCACAGCCCGTGCCTCAGTCACACTGGGGCTTTTGTCAGCCTTATGTCCTGGGGCAGATTAGGGCACCCGCAGGCCTGTCACACGTTCTCTGGAAACCATTTTCCCCTGCCATATAGCCAACATCTACACATGAAGGGGGCTGCGACGTCCCGGAGCAGATCCTCAGGTGGTGTGAACTGACAGAGCTCCATCAATCTCATCTAATTTAGAACATATTGCTTAAAAATCTGGCTTGAAAAATGGACTACAAAAGATCTCTTTTGGCTACTTATGTTTGACTTTGCTATTACAAATGTTTGTTATACGTGCATATAAGGTTTACAATAATTTCCTTCGGAGTAACAAAGCTTGCTGCCAGAACGATTTTAAGCACATGCAGTGTTTGCCTGTTGAAATCTCCCTTCTGCAGGGATTGTTTGTGCTGCAGAATGAATCTGATGTAAGCTGTAGCCTTAAAAGTATAATTAGAAATACACAGAACAATCTCCTATTCATGTCATGGTTTAATATGCACCCAGGCAGGCTTAAAAAAATGCAAGAATAACTGAATGGGTCCTCTTTGGTACTGTCTCCTTGGCAAAGAACTTGTAATGATAGACATCCAATTTTTTCTACATCTTGTGGTTACTGTTCAGACTACTGTGCAAGGATCTCCTTGCTTCCAAGAACTACAGAGCAACTGTATTTACTGGAAAAGCATGGAGAAGATCATAGCTTTTGCTAAATTGTCTTTCGCAAAATGGGATGCCGAACGCAGGTATCTCCAATGGCCTTTGTGCTCTGTCTGCACTTACATGGACTGGTGCATTTGGCCACTGGCAGGCAGCAGAGCTTTACCGTCAGGAGAATCAGACTAGGAAATGTAATTTGAATCCAGCTGGACATTTTCTTTTCCCTGTACTTTCAGCTGCCTGTGTTTTGCCTCATCTGTTCCCTGCAAGACTCTACCCCAGTGGACAGTTTTGTTACTTAAAGGAGCACTTTAGCAGTCTTGCTGACTTTATGCACAGCTAAGTAGTTAACACTGGCTCTTGTGCCTAGAGAGATTTAACGTGATGCATTTACTTCCCCAATTCTTGTTGACTTTTATTAGAAAACCTGCCAGTAAAATATGGAGTGCTCAGTGGAAACCAGGAAACATGGAAAGCCATAGAGCTCACCTTCCTGACCCAGTGCGGCATGGTGTGAGTGCTTGGGGAGCGGTGGTGGGTGTTGATGACGATGACTGTGATGATGATTGAAGCGATGACAAACACCATTGTAAACAACATGTATTTGCCTATCAGAGGCACTGCACTGGAGGTGGAGGGAATCAGCTCCACAATGACCAGAAGGAACACAGTCAAAGACAGCAGGACAGAGATGCTGAGAGTCATTTTCTCACCTGCCATGCAAAAAAAACCCAAAACACAAACAAAAAAAACCCCGCAACAAAAACCACCATTGCTGCTCCTATCATTCAGTACAGACTATTCACAGAAGTACATGTGTGTGCATCTGGAGCGCAATCATCTCTCCCAGCATCCAAAGCAGTAACTAGGCGGGCCAAACCTGAGAGCCTAAGAGCATCAGCTCCAGCATTAAAGTGGGAATCACCACCTACGACTGGGCTGAGGTATGGGTGATGGATACAGAAAGCTTACTTGCCAGGAGCACTTCATGGGCTGCGCATTTTGAACGATGAAGTATATGCACCTGATTAATGCTTGCTCCACAGCCTCCTGGGGGTTCGCTTGCCTGCCTTACTCTCTGGCAGGCTCATGCTGGGCTGAGTAGGCAGACAAAAATCACATCTGACACCAGAGGTCAGTTGCTCTTTGAGGTCTTCCAGTATGTAGGATGTCAAAACCGAACCACAAAACGTGATTCACACATCTTTTTTCTGTCAAGTTCAACTTTATAGAAAGTTTTCCACTAAAAAAAAATACCTCAAGTATTTCATAGAAGGGGCTTAATGAAATTAAGCAGTATGAAAAGCTGACACAAGGTAAAATGAATGAAGCAGAGGAAATGGTTGCAGGGAGCAAGAGCTACTCAGCAGGGACAAAGGAGGCCAGAAGCGTCCAGGATTACTCTTTGTGTCACACGAAGTAATTTCTGTGAATGGATAACAAGCTCTTTGCTCTAATACCACACCAAAGGGCCCCACTCACCCCTTGTGTGTTCACTTACTGCATGATGTACTAACACGCTAACTACCTACCTATGGCAAAACATAAAAAACAACTAGCTAGATCTTTGTTTTGCAGAAGTTAACTGGCTAGTTAAGCAGTGACTTCTGTGGGAAATCAGCCCAATTTATTTATATGAATAGTTTCAGCTTTCAGCGCTTACGCTTTATTTGCAGAATGTTTGGAGCCGTTATTCTGATCAGAAACATCCAGTTTTAGTAAGTGCTGCCCTTCAAGTTGGCTGGTGATTTCAAACACTCAGAATATCTCAGAAACTTGTTAGAAGAACAATTTCTATGGCAATAGTATGAATAAATTCACATACCTGAATCTGTGGGTAGGTAAAAAACTAAGCCGGTTAAAAAGGAAAAGAGCAGGCAGGGAATGATGACATTCACGATGAAGTAGAGAGGCAGACGCTGCATGAGGAAGTGGTAGGTGATATCCAGGTAGGGAGTGTCAGGGCAGCAAGCGTAGTAAACCCAGTGCTTCCAGCCACGGTAGTCCTTCATTACCCATTCCCCGCTCTCCATGAAGTTACTCAGATCTGGACGATCACTCTCCTGACAGCAAAAAAACCCAAGTTCTTAATATTAGATGTTCTGAACAAAATCAAAACTTGGCAGTGGCTCAGGAACAGGATCGCCAATAACTCAGACACTTCATGTGTTTTTGTGAGCAAACCACTTTGTGTATGTTATTTTGCCTTAGAGTATCATCCTCTACACAGCATTCAACTAAATATTTTACAGAAACAGTCAAGGATAGTCAACTAAGAGAAAGACTGATTAAATATTTACAGGTAGGAGACGTACCTGAGGGGACAGGGAAAGAGTCCTTGGAAATGGAAAGTCATGAGCAGAGAAAAAGCACCTCCCCCAAAAAAAGGTAAGCAAAAAAACCCAAAAGCAGAACAGGCAGCACCATAAGAAGTGGTGTGAAGCTGTCAGAGGATAGACAGGTAGGAGACTTAGTTAGGGCACGGGAATTATGTGTATGGAGGATTTTAGAAGCCAAAGCAGGAAATTTTGTGCTAGATCTATAAATAGGGCTTTCATATTTTACAGGTAGTGCCTGGTTGTTTTTTCAGTCAAAACAAGGTTATATTCTATTCTAAATCTGAGATTTCCCTAAAAACATATCCACGTCTTTACTGCTTTTCCCAATTGCAAACTCTTTGCTTACCGGGTTAATAACAACCATTGTACCATCGTATGTCCAAGTTCCCAACTTCATACTGCAGTTCTGCTGGTCAAATGGGAAGTGCGTGACTATAATTTCACAGTAACTTTTAAAAATAGCTGGTGGCGTCCAGGTGATCAGGCCTGTGTGCTCCAGAAGGACTTTGGTGTATTTAACGATGGCAAAATCACCATCTGCGCTGCAGAAGGAACAAGGACATTAACAGCAATATGGGCAGCATAATTAACATAGTCACAAAAGGATTTCTCTGGCTGTGGATTGACTGGTCCCCCCAGTGCCATTGTGCCCGCTCCTGGAGAAGCTTGCTCTGACGCGTGCTGCCCACGGGCCCAGATGCCGTGGGACAGCAGCCCTGCCATAGTGGTGCCAGGGGACAGAGCTACCCCTCCCTCCCCAGGCAGCTGGCACCCCTTACTTGTTGTAAAGAACAAGGTCTGGCCGCCAGATATCGTCTGAGGGGATGCGGATTTTTTTCACACCGCCATAGTCGTCTGGATTCCACTTGAGGTTGACGTCTGTCCATTGCTAAAGAGGGAGGATTTCAGCCACTGAGAGCCTCTTCCAGCACTTCTGGGGGTAGTTTTGGTACTTCCTAGAAACATGCACCTCCCTGGCTTTGGGACTTGCAGGTAAGCATAAACACGCTAGTGGGACCCCCAGCTAATTTTTTACATTAACTTAAATTTTGGTTTAAGAAGCTCATTAAAAAAAAAAAAAGAAAATAATATAAAAGCTAAATATACCAGAAGTGTACTGTTTGAAATACAACACAAAATGCTTTTCTTAAAGCTCTTAGTGTCTAGCACATTCTGTTCTTGAGACCCCAGTAAGAAGAAATGCTCTGCTAACTGACCCACCTGTCCAAGTTGCCCCTAAAAGTATAACAGAGTAGTTAATTCCTGGCTGTGCCTCACGCATTTATTTGAATTGGATGAAATGGTTAGCAATATTTAGAGTTACCTGTTTCAGGCGTACATTGGTTGTCACAATCTGATTTACTTCATCCTTAAAAAAAAGAAAGAAAAGAAGGCAGTAGCAGCAAACATCAGGATTAAAGGAGAAAAATTGTTTCCTTAGGAAAACGACACCGGTCAGCACTATCACGTAAGCCAGTGGTTCAACATGTACCACACGTTTATACCATACCACGCTAATAAGCTGAATGAGCTGCAGCCCGACGGTGACGACAACGGCGTCCCGATGGTCCTCCACGGGGCGCACCACCTTGTTGTAGTCCCTGAACAAGTCCTCAACGAGGCGAGTCTCGTGTTCATAGCACAGGGCCAGGCCAGCTGCAGAACAGCAGGGGTTGCGTCAGTGAGATGGGACAGGGAACAGGCTACAGCGCCATCAGTCTGAGGTGGGCACGAGGGAAGTACTGTCAACAGCAAGCCACTGGCGATGGGTTAACTCCAAGACCTCTGTGTGACTCCTCATTTCAGGTGTGCATTATGTGCATTGCAAATACTGTCAGCAGGGGTAACTACCTATCTGATCTGGAGGTCGGTTTAGGAGTAAGGCAACAACAGCCTCCAACCAGGAGATGAGTGAAAACGAATAGCCATCCATGACTGTGGACATCAGACTGAGCATTAGGAATCTCCTCCAGGCTCTCCCAACCCACAACTGTGCTTACATGCAATACTTGTGGACAGTTAAGCACACAGAATACCCATAATCAGGGATTCCTGATGTTGTCTTCTCCACCTTCAATTCCACGGACTTGCCTGTAAGAGTAATGTTAAAGGACAGGGCCAAGCACAACAGTCATTGAGGTGAAAGCCTCATCCAGACTCCTTGCATCTGAAGTCTAAGCAGAGCAGGAGCTCCTCTCCACGATGGCAGTCGCTCACGTTGTGTTCGTGGTGAGAGAGCAGGAAACCATTCACAATGCGGTCTCATATCTCCCTGTCCTCAGGGAAGGTCTCAACCTGTCCTTGGAGAGATCTGCCCACAGAGTGCTCAGCATGACTCGGCAGCGCTACATGAAAGAGCCCTCGTAAGAAGGGCATCATGAGTGAAAATAGGTAACAGCTTTGTTCTAGCGCAGCTTTAGCAGTGCGTGTGCGTGGCATTGTACTCCCAAGGGGTGAGGGCTCAGATTCCCACCTCACAGAAAAACGGACGAACACCATTTCCAGGCTGCCTGTTGCAGAACAAGCAGCCGCATCACATACCCAGACTGTAGCTGCTTCACTGTTACCGGGGAGTAAAGGAAAGGGAAATGGGGGCTTGGGGATGTTTTTGTATGTACCCCCTTTTAAAGGTAGTGAGAGGGAACAGAACAGCTGAGCCTCGCCACAAGCATTTTTGGCAGATCCCATCCTTGCCTTCCCGTCTCTCAGTTTGAATCCTGGGCCATTGCAGTCAACAAGAATTTTGCTGACTCCAACCTAAGCCAGGATTTCCCCTTGTTTCCTCACTGACTTTTCATCAGCTCCTTTTATACAGTTGAGCTGAGATTCCAAGGATTCTGTCTCAGCCTTGTCCTGCCATGAGATGATATTAAAATACTTGGATGCCATTGAGAAAAGCTGTCAGCCGCAGCCAAGCACTGCTTGCTTACCCTGCCAGGAGGCTGGGCTGGGGTGGGCAGGAGTCGTCTTTCAATTTTTAGATATGATGCTGTGATCATAACTTAAGTCAATATCTTTGCTATGCTTTATTAATCCAATTAAAATCCTTCCCATTGCTACCTTCTAGTGTGGCTTGGTAGGAATTTAGTATGCTGTTTGAATTTGGTGAAAAGTTTTTAGGATCACAAAATACGTATTCTTTTAAGGGACAGTTTAAAAGGAATTATCCTGATACAACACATGCAGCTGCAAATCAATTCTGCTTCCTTGTCAGCAGTGCCACAACTTAATGAAGGTTCTTGTGATGAATTTTTACATTTCAAGCCACGTTTAGTAGATCCTTTCATACATTTTGAAATACACGTAGCACTAGAGTGAACGGGAACATGGCAAAAGATGCCAGAGAGAAAAATAGTTAAGCACAAAAACTTCTCACTTCAAAATATCTGGTGTCTGAAATTACAAATTTCTGAGCTGTTACAAATACACTCCAAAGCTCTCATTGAACAGATCTGGTGTGTTCATAAAACCTTATCAGCAGGACAGACTGCTCCCAGAACACACATTTGCTCATACCAATGTATATGCAAAGCCCTGGTCCTGCACAGTCAGGAAGGAGCTGACCCCCATTCAAGGCAATGGCTGGAACATGTTTACCTGCGGAGATGAGGAGGAGTACACGATGCACCTTCATCATCCCAGCTCCCTCTTGCTGCAGTCATACGGACGGAGGCACACACGAGGCGCCTTTAAGGTCTCTTCAGAGGAGGGCTGTGCTGCCTCCTGCCAGGGTGCTGGTGAAATATAACCACCGAGGTATTGATTTACAGCACCTGTTTTTAGGAATGACAGCTGAGGGCCACTGCACTGCTGGGTTGGAAATGGGAGCATAGTGTGTTTCACCAGTCAAGTATCTTCTGCAGTTTACAGAAGGTAATTTTTTTCTAAGTGGCAATGTGATCTGTGACTTAATAAACAAATAAATATATAAATAAAGATAAGAAAGAATTATCTGTAGAGTAACTGAACATCTCGGTGAGATCTCGGAAACTTCCTGAGCTGGAGAACCAAAGCTGTGCATCACCCTTTGTGACCAGAGCAACTTGCCAGATTTGGGATTTTGTTTCCCCAAGGGAAAACAGATTGCAGTCATTTATTTCTGATACACCCTCACCAGAGTACAGACTGCACACTGGGATGAGGCTGCCCCCTTTGCTTCACAGATGGATGAGAATTCTTTGAAGAAATGAACAAATTTGTTCAAGAGAGATCAATCTCCTTGAATCTACAGGGATTTTTAGAAGGTATTCAGTAGAGTCGCCCCCTTGAAAGCAGTTAACTAACCTAAGCATCCTGAAGTAAGAGGGAAAAATCCTCCCATAGATACCTCTGTAGACTTACTGAACTGTGAAAGGTGAAAGGTAGGAATATGATTGGTTTCTATAGCAGGGCAGATCCAGTGGATTCCTGCAGGGCATGCTAGTGTTTGCTCATTATTGTCATAACTCACCTGGAAAAGGGGTGAAAAGTGAGGTGTTTGGTAATAATAATCAGTTATTCAGGCTAGCAAAGAAAATGACCAACTGTGAAGAATTTTTATATATATATATATCTCTCCCTCTATATATATATATATCTATCTCATATATATACGATGACCTCCTCTGAGCTCACCAATACAGCTCAGGAACAAAATCTTGAAATAGATAGTTCTGTGAAGTGCTCAGCAGCATGAGAAAAGCCAGTCCATCAGTTCCTAGGACAGGAGATGAAGAAAACTGGAAAGATGCAACTATAAATCCATGGTGTCCTGAGTGCTCTTTGCAGCTCTGGTCCTCTGGTTTCAAAAGGAGACTTGGAAAAGGCCCAGGAGAAAGTGACAATGACATCCACGGTACAAACTGGCTTCCGTACCTGGAACAGATAGGCAGTATGAACCTTCAGCCCGGAAGAGAAGCCAGGAAGAGAAAGAGCTTTGATGGGGTCTGTAGAATCCCAAATGGTCTGGAGAAGGCAGATTTGGATTCGGTCACTGTCCCAGTGCAAAAAAGTGAGGGCATTGAGGGAAACTTGGAGTTGGCAGGCTTAATCAAGATGCTCCTTCACACAGTGTGACTGCAGCGGAACGCGGTGCCACAGGAGTGTCTGGTTGCCAGAAGTTCATGTGCATTCCAAAAAATCAGTTTGATAAATTAATTTCATACTATTAAATAAAACAAAGAAGTCTGTCACAGAAGTCCCAGAGTCACAAGTCACAGGAGGCTGGGGCAGTGTCCTGGGGAAATATTGCCTAATACTTAAGCTGTTCTTGCACTTTTCCCTAGGCACCTGCTGTTTGGAAACAGGACATTGCACTAGGTGACCTGCCACAATCATTCTTACACACTGCTCCAAATGTCTTTTTCCAGAAAACATTGCCCACAAAAACCTTTCTTAGCTCTGCCTCTGGGTGACACCAGACGTACTTTCTATTTCTTATGGCTATCCTTTGTGCTGTCTGCCAGCTGGTTTGGTCTTTCATGCTGGATGCCTTTATTATTATTTTAATTAATTTATTTTTTTTTAATCACTCCCCCTCACCAACTTAGCATTCAACCTCCGCATTCCCATTTATCCTCCAGTAAAAGCTCTCCATCTACATAACTCTGGCCTTGTCCCTGGGCTGTGCCTTGGCCAGCAGCTCCCCTTGTTGCAGCTATCTTATTTCAAACAAGCGGCTGGCTGCTTCCAACCTTTATCCCGGGGCCGGGCAGCTGCCGTGCCCAGTGGAGATACAATTGCACGGAGGCACTGCAGGAATGCTGACGATGCCCCTCCTGATCCTCCCGGGGTCTCTCAAAGCATTCCTGCCCACCCAAGGCAGGGCTGGCAGGTTTGCTCCAAAACAGATGTAGGAGAGCATTACCACAGTCTTTGGCAAATTGTAGCTCTCGGGTAACATAAATTTCTGTCCCATCCTCCCCGCCAAAAAAAAAAGGTCTGGCTGCTTGGAGTCGGCAGGATGCAGAACCTGTAGGAGGCCCACAAAGTCTGCAGCTTCAGCAATGGATTATTTCTCTTGCAGCTGAGCTGACCCGAGAACAGCCCCCCAACCTGGGAGCCAGCTACTCCTCTCTGGCTGGAAGTCAGAGCTCGCGCTGGAAAAGGCAGGAGCAGGTATTTGGAGAAGGCCTTTGGGGAGCGACAGCCTGGCTGCAAGGCATGTTCACTGGCAGAGACACAAGACTATTTCCCTCCCCCAAAAATCAAGGCAACCTGAGCTTCTGCAGTTAAATACGGACAGAGAAGTGAATGCTCCCTGTTGTTGTTGGGGGAATGTGACCTGTCATGACTGAGGTGAAAAAGCAAGGGGAGGGGATGAACTATATCGAGTGCCTGAAATTGATCCTTTGCTGTGAAGGTTGGGTTGTTTGTTTGTTTTTTTTTCCTTCAGAGCATGGAGAGTTTTTTTGACAGCTGTTTTGTTCCCCTTTTCATGTCTACCTCAACTCCAAGCTTTCTGGCTTGTTTTGTGAGCCCCCACCCCGACCTCAGCCAAACGCACTTTCCACCATGCTAATGGCAGACCAGTCTCATTCCTATCAATTGGAAAGAAGCAGAACTCGCTGCTTGCTGAATTTAGGGCATAGCTCCTTTCATTCATGTACCAGGAGCAAGTGCTGCCAGGGCTTGTGCCCGCTCCAGCCTGAAGTCAGCCAGCCACGAACAAGTGCTACTGCAGGTAAGTCTCTTTGGCAGGGCGATATCATACGGCCACGTTACAAGTGAGCAGAATCCCTAATGCTTTTGGAAGAGCGAGGAATACAAGATTTTCACTGAAATCTTTGTCGCAGAATTGCGTGCATAAATGCAACGCCCAACTAGAAAAAGCAGACACAGGAGGCCCCAACGGCTGCAGGGCCAGCAGGGCCAGCATGGGAGAAGCAGAAGTGAAATTAATAAAAAGAATAGAGAAAACGGTAGGTATTACATGAGGGAGATCAAGGGCACAAAAGCTGAAAAATAATAGCAGCGTTCATTTGGGGGTTTTTAGCTTCCAAATGCAGTATATGCATTTTTAAATGCATTTTAGTATCAGAAAAATGGCATTGTGGGTGACAGTGGATCATGGCAGCACTGGATAAGAGAAGGCAGATGGTTAGATAAGCAATTTGTGAATTTGCCATGTGTTTGTTACCAGATTGCCCCGAGTTATAGACAGTATGGCACACATTTCCCGCTGGAAGCCATCTCACAGAAGGCTGGCGGCTCAACACGATTGCCACCAGATGGCAACAGATGGCTAAAAAAGATGCAGTGGGCACACGCCGGGCATTTGCGAGAGAACGATCGCAAACAATCCTTTGCAAGAGCAAAACAGAGGGAGTAAATATTTCCTAGAAGAAATGCATTCAAGGAATTAACGGCAGTCTTGAGATGCTAATGGCCTGTACCTCCCCTGTTTACTCCACCGCGCAGAAGAACAAGCTAAGCATTAATATACACATTAGTACGTATTGACAGAGAGGATTTAATTCCACAAATCAAGAAATTCAAAGTTGCAGTTTTCCATACCGAAACACACCTCAGCCATCCTGCAAATATATTTTATCCCCATGAGTGTTTGTAGCAAATTTGTTTTCAGCATATCTTTTCTTTGTTTTCTATTACACAGGCCAAAGGAATTAAAAATACCAAAAACTTACTCAAAAGTGGTGATCTTAACCTCTGCAGTTACAGAGCTTACATATTATAGCATAGACATGGTGCACATTTATCTAATCAGAAGGATGCTTCTGAAAAAAAGGACTTGAGTCTGGAAAGAAAGAGAACAAGGAAAAGGTCCACAGTCAAGCAGAGAAACCACAATCACAAAATACATAGTTAGATCAGTGGCACAAGGGTTGACCTAGTGCAGGTGAGGAGAAACACTGCTCCCCTTTAAACAGGCATCAACCCTCACGGTCACAGTGCTCAGACAAAAATGACACTGGCAACGGAGGCTCATGTACCCAGCGTGAGCAATGCAGGTGCAGCAGTGAGAATGCAGACCAGCAGTAACTGAAAGCACAGTCAGGTGAGATGACAGGCACAAGCTGACCAGCCACGAAGTGTCAGAGGAATCTGCAAGAAGGTTGCGGCTTTGCATTGCCTTTCTGTTATGGAAACTCCAGGAAACCAGTCCTGGAGCTGAATAAAGTTGCTGAATAAAGCACTGGTAAATTCAACTCCAGCTATCACCCCTGACAAGGTTGCTTCTGTGGCTCCTGTCTGAGTACTGGTGCTTATCTTTGGGCCCTAGGTGAGTCATGCTGGAGAGCCAAACAAGACAACGAAAGAGGACAAGTCCATTAGATGGGACGTTTGCTCTGTCCTGCTCCCGCGGGCCACTCTGTCAGCACAGCAGCTTGCCTGAGCTGTGCTAGAGTGGTGAGGACTGCAAATAACAGCTTTGCTGGTCCATTCTCTCATGAAGACCTTCCTGCACAGCAGGGCTCCTCAGATACTCTGCTTCTGTGGTCAGGAAAATCTCATTCATACTTGGATGCAGCTAGGTCACACCTGTATTTATTAAAAACTCTGCCCTTTCCCAGCAGCACAAGTCACTGGCTGGAAAATGCACTCAGCCTGGTGCAGACCACTACTACTGCCGGTTCTGAACTTCATCTGCAAACATCAGGCATGATTTTTCTCTCTGCCAATGCAGAAAATCTCCACAAAGCACAGGAGTCTGACAGTTGATAGTAAAACTGGGCAGAGAGGGTGGCTCAGGTGTCAAAGCTGAGATCCAGGTGGGCACTGACAGCTCTGCCACATCCTGACAGTGGAGACATCCAAGTCAATGTTTAAACAAGTGCTGGGCACTCAAGCGCTCTCCTGGAAGTGTCCGCTTCTGGAGATAGCATTATATCATCATATTATATTTTGGATACATATTCCGATGCTGATTTGCTTTTGTAAGTATATAGGTGAGTTACTACCAGTGCAGAAAGTAGAGCATGGCATTGCCTGACTTCTGCAAATGCCCATACATCATATCATGCCCCCACCCCATTTCATACAGTGGCTGTCATGAATGGGACCACAGACAGCATTTAAGTATATCTCTGGATGCTCACATTTACATGTTGAAATATACATATCTGTTTTTAAAAGCAAATGATTCTTCATCGGAGTAACTGCCGTGCAGACTGTTCAAATTTAGCTTTACATAAAAGCAAGCTGCTTGTTCAGCTCCTATGAGGTCTGACACATTTTGGCCAGTATTCTGTAGTTCAGAGTTTTCCTGAAGATGTTTTGAGGGGAGCTGCACTACACAGCCAGTGAAAAGAAGAACTGGCAATGTGGAAAGTACGTTTTAATGCTTAAAAGCTGCTGCACTGGTTAGCTGCTTCACTTATCCAGTTCACGGGGGTGGGGGGGGTGGGGGGGATAAAAATCACATTTTAGCTCTTAACTGACTCAGGCACTTCTCTGATTGCTGGCCCATAAGGATATAATTGACTACAACCCTTTTGCAATGTCATCACTCCCAAATACAAAAGCAATTAACTCCTGGAACATGGAGCACCCCATACCACATTCCCCATATAGCCTCAGTTAAGGGATGAGAGCACAAACATCCATCTGGACATCATCTGCTTCCCATGGAGCGTCTGTGTCATGGCGAGAGGCAGGCATGCTAAACCATTCCACATCACACCTGCAGTAAGTGCAACTAGGATAAACTTTTGCGATCCTGAGAACACCTCCATAACCCTGCAAGAGCCCCAGGATATCTAGCTTTGAGGTGCATATTCTCTCATTGCTAGTATTAGCTGGATAACCATATAGAAACATGTTTCTTTTATTTTTAATTCTGCAAGTAGGCCAAGCAGCAGAGCACTCTTTTCCTTTGCACACAGTGCTTCCACTCCCTAAGCCCTCCCTGATCCCAGAAAACACTTAATGGAGACCTCTGCAAAGCATCCCTGTCACCTAGAGCTGCAGCGGTTGGCTTTTAAAAAGTCAACATTTACCTCACTGTGCTATCTGAGCCACCACAGCGTTTTAAAGCAGGAAACACCATCCTCTACCCGTGCTGTCCGTTAGCTCCCAGGGACGGATTTCTGCTCCTGCACATGACACACTTGGATTTGTTAATGTGTGCTTTACCCAGGACTGACCTCATGCCAAAATATGTGCTTTTATTGCTTATGTTGGGATCTTTGCCAGCACACGCACAGCATTTTGTTGGTAATTAGTGGAAAATACTGACTTCTGTGGTTCCTGGTGTGTAGCTCTCACCTGTCAGAAGAAGTTTATTTTGCCTCCGTGGCAGGCTGCAAGATCTTTGCCATGTTCCTCTTGTGCTGGACAACAGGGAACTTACAAGCTTGTGTTTATAACTGATAAAACAGAAAACCAAAAACATACCCTCAACTCAAGAAACACCTTCCGAGTGATAACTGAAGTATTAAAAAACCCCACTTTTGGAGTCTATTTTGCAGCGCGTGGCAGCTCTGTGTTCCCACAGGAGGGGTGGGGGTTGCGGCGGCGAGGCACGTTTGGGTGGGACTGAACGCCGGACAGAAATCGGGAGGTGGGTCCTGCTCCTCTGACAGCCCGCACTAACTTTGTACTTGGGATTGCACATGAAGCCAAATTCCAGCTTTCCCTGCTCGCCAATATGTGGGATTTGACAGGAGTTCAAAACACCACACTCAAGGCAGTTGGGGGAATATCTTAGTAAACACACAACACGGCAAGGGGAGCCACGCAAGTGTAACAAGCCGCGCAGGAGCAAAAGCAGGACAAGTAACAGCCACATAAGAGAAACTGGCGTTGAAACAAAGAGTAGAGTTCCAGCTTAACGATTGTTAACAAAGTCTTCAGATTAGCCTAATTATGAAATTCATCCTCCTAGCAGATGCAGGCCACATCCACACAGACTTGTCACACAGGCCTTGAGTTTGCATTTTGTTTTCAAGCAAACAGTCTGCGTTCACATATGAAAGCTTACAGCACACTGGAGTGCGGCGTGGCAAGCGGCTTCGTGGTGCTAGCAGCCTTTTGTGTCCAGGTGATACATGTCATTCCGTACAGCTTCCAGCCAATCCAGACTGCCTTCGCTATGAAACAAGAGAATACTCCACACGACCATTTTCCTTGGTCAGGTTTCCTGGCTACTTTAGGTAATCAATTTTGAAAACTTTATGGTATCTTTCCTTTCTTCTCTTTCTGTGTCCCTTGCACACTGGTGCTGGTCAGTGGTGATGTACTGGGATGGGTATTAGGAGAGATGCTGCACTGACTGCTGGCTCTCCAGGAGGGTTAGGACAGCAGCAAAAGCCTCATTTCTCTGACTGCTTCCGGTGTACTCATATGCCAGTGTAATGAGGAAAAAAGAAACAAAACAAAACAAAAAAAATCAACACGTCACATTTGGGTACACAGACCATTGGTGCCATTCAGCAGAGATCAGCTGAGAGAGGATAACATTTGCACTCCTAAGTTTTTCTTAGTATCTCTTAAGGTAAATATAAGCAGACTAAAAAGAACCAAGGAAATGAAGAGGGAGGGTTGGGCCATGTAAGTCTTTTTATGATGCCGAGAATACAATTTCCATGTACATTGCAAACATTCACTGGCAGACAGATTAGCTACCTTCCACCCCATTACAAAATTAACATACCTACAAGAAGTGGGCAGTTGTAGGGTGGGAAGCCCCACTGACACTGTGCTCGCCTCCTTCGGACCACTAAGGGAGATGGCAAGGAACGGTGCCAGTACGCTCGCGCTGCTTCTGATCCCTGCCTACCAGCAGCGGGAGTCACTTGGGAAGCTCTCAGCCGGCACCGTTAGGTGAAGCAAAGCATTCAGTTTGATACCTTCACCTTCCAAAGCGTATTTGCCTCTTCATTTGTGATATTGAAAGGAGTCTTTGACTGGAGCTCAAAAAGGCATGGGGGGGAGGGTGTGGGAGGAGGGTGGTTAGCTAGATCAAAGCTCACTGCTGATGTTACTCATGACAGAAGGAGACTTGGGTGTAGGTGCACTGGCAGATTAGTTTTCTGTTCTTAATTAACACTATTAGTAAACTGACACGGTGGCTTAGGAGAGAGGCTAAACCTGATATCAGAGCTGCAGATGGAAAAGGGAACATTAGTGGGGGTTTTCCTCCCACCAGTGCAAGAACGGGAATATCAGCTCCCTCCTAATGCCAGCAGAGATTTCCAACCCAAGGATGGACACAGACCACAGAACAAGCCAGCCTACACTTTCCACGACGGTACCTCCAACTCCTTCTTTAGCCTCCTCCACTGCCAACATCCTCACCAGGCAACGCCAAGTCACTTCTTTGCTGTAACTTCAGACCAACTCTTCTTGATTTACATTATGGAGAGAGAACTTCAAAGCAAGCCATGGGCAGACCACAACTCTTCCTCAGTGAGGGGGCATGAAGGAGCTGTAGAGACTCAGCATTGCATCATATTTGAAATGATTAAGAAGGGTGAGTATCTGGGCTGCCACACATGGACTATTGTTTGGTTTTGGTTTTTTTTGAACAAGATTGAAAACCAACGTATCCACTGTATTGTAACACATTTGGAAATGATGCCTTTTCTCTGAAAGGCAAGATTAGGTGTGGGTCGGGGAACTATTTCCAGGAGAAGTTCACAGTTTCCTGCGAGGAAGTGATTTGCAAGCATCATTGCAACTCACCTAGAGAACAGCTTGCAATAGATGCTATGACTCCTCCACATGTATTTGATTATTGGCCTCTGCCTACTTTTAATAAAAGGTGCCTAGCTGAGCTTTGAACTTCTTTTTTGTGAGGTATCTTGTACTGCACCACATTGGTGGTGTCTAACCCACCTTGCAGCAATCTCAGTGTACCTGAATTCCAGTAGTTTACTGGAAGATAGCGCGTGAGAGTTATTGCATGGTACAAACAACGTATGTCCAGCATCATGATGCTGGAGAACATGAAAGGAGATAAAAGAAAAAAAGCAATTAAAGGAATCTCTCCCCTTCCCCTTTTTGTGAACAGACCAAGTGCTGGAGACGAGCAATGAGCAACAGCATCATGCTGTGCTAAGTTCTTCTGGGTTTAGTGAGTGATCCTTCCAAGTAAGCTTTAGGATACACTACCTTAAGAATACTAATCTACAAAATGAGTAATTTTAATAGTTTGGACAATACTATTTGCATTACTGACACAGTTAGTAAGAAGGCATGGAAAAAAAGAAGCAAAGAGAAAAAGCTTAGCATTCAAACTCTAGGCTTGATAGCAAGAAACAAAAATTACAGGCAACATAGTGCTTGAAAATTAATCCTGGCTGGCTGCCAAATGTATTTTTCAAAACAATGCCTAATTGCCTCAGGAAATACATTAATCAAAGGCTCCCAGAGGCCTAAGAACCATTTGCTCCAATTCACTGAGGCAGAGTAGCGATAAAGACCTGAGTAATACAAGGAGCTACATATGTCCTTGAGACAAAATAATTACATGAGAAATAGGAAAGGATACCTAACTAAAAGCTCTTAAACAAATTCCTTGAGCAGCTTACTGACATGACTCTCGGGAGAGATCAAATAAGAAAAAATAGTACTCTGACCATGAAACCAGCAACAGACATCAGAGAATTTCATGAATTGTGCTGTCCAAACTGACATACAGAAGGTGGCATCAAGAGCAGCATCTCCGTGGTGTGTCCCAGATCATGCAGAGAGCAGATCAGGCCAGCATGAAGACACGATCAGTCTACACAAGGGCTCTGGCGACAGCATAACCTGAAAAGCCCGCGACCAGAGGCAGAGGAAGCGTGTGCTGAAGAACTGAAGAGGAGGTGGGTCACTTGATGCATATATAAGGCTTCCTCCCATCGGCACATCAGCCTGGGGTCCTCGGATTCTGCTGGAGGCAGAGCTCATGCCCAGCCAGCCCAGTGCTGCGGAGGGGGGGCACTGGGGAAGTTTGCTGGAGGTGCAATAACAAGCCCCGCACCCAGCTTCTCACGCCCCACTCTCACGCACGCATCCTCCACCGTCTACTTCCACTCCTGCTACACGTGACCGAAGCAGAAGCACTCGTGCCTTACACGGTTTGCTCAGCAGTCGCTTTAACCCACGATGCATTTCCTAACCCTCCTTCTCTTGCATTACATAAGCTTTCTAGGGCTGATGTGCAGTTGCTAAGCAGTAATTTTGCGTGACTAAAAAAGAAATACATGATTGCTAGGTTCACTAAATGTTTTTTTCCCTTATTGCAATATAATTATAGCTATAACAAAAACATTGCAGAACATTCATCGGCATGCAAAAATTAGGTCAGGAACAGAGCAAGTATATCATATATGCCTTTTAGAAGCCTTTACTTCTTCCTTTGCCATTGCGGGGGGAAGGGCAGGAAAGCTTGGTGTTGCATAAAATCATAGACAACAGGTTTTTCCATCCTGTCGGCTAATCTGGCATAAACAGAAGTTTGCATTCTTGTGTCAGAAGGCAGCTTGCTTCCCTCATCGCAGAGATCTCCTAAAGCCTCGTCGCAGGCTCCCTGCGTACAGCCTCCGCATGCAGTGTTTTTCCCTCTGCCCCACAGTCGGAAACGGGGACGGTGAAGCCTCCCTCCGGCAGGGAGCTGGAGGCAGACGCGGCCCCCATCCAGGGAAGGAGCCCTGCACCCAGGCCAGGGACACAGGGGACACACACGCGTGCTGCTTTCCCGAGGGGCGTCCCGCAGGACACGCGTAGCGGGTCCAACGCGCCGCGCACGTGCCGGGCTGCCGCGCGTCGCTGCGGATCTGCTGGGAAGGAGGCCTGCACCAAGGACATGTGGGACAGCTTTTGCACCGAGTTACAGAGGCCTGGCCTAGCTGGTAAGAGGTCAAGTAACGCTGTGCTAAACTGCTGGGCTAATTCACTGCTGGGACGTTTTCCTGAAATTGCCACGAGACTTTTTCCCTTTTCATCCTAAGGCTCCTAATTACACCCCTAAGCACTATCCTAAATAGCTCTTTTCCCCAATAGTTCTGATGACATTAAATTTTTGCTAGACATACATTTTTAACAGCTATTCACTGCCTCCATAATCTTTTAATGATTTTGCTTTCCTTTATCCTTGTTGAAGGCTTGCTTTCCCTCATGCTCTATGCAAGTTCCTTGACTGCTACCAACTCATACTTCTTGCCAGTGCGCCTCATTTCTTCCGTAGAAGCCAGAGGAAGAAGTTTTTCTCAGTTTAATCCCTTCTTTCCCATGTTTTTGGCTGTGGCCAATTGCCTCTTGGTAAGATGTTGCCAGTGCGGCAGCTCCCGTGTCTCTGCCCAGCCCCACGCTGTGCTGTAGACAGGTACCCTGCGGCACTGGAGACAGTAAGGTCAAGGCCCGAACTAGAGGTAGCACGCATTCGTCATGGAAATCAATTTGTTTAGAGAACAAATCAACTTAGTGATAACCTTTACTTCCTATAGACCGAGGTTATTTATTATATTGCCATTTAACTAATACAAATACTAAAAATACTAGTTTTCTGCGCTTAATTAAGGATTTGAATAAATTAAACTTAAATCACATAATTGCTTATGTGCTCATGCAAAGTATCTTCCTGGTTAGCAAAAAGAAGTATGAAATTCACTGCAAAGACATTTATTTCTGCACTACCTGCTTTAATGGTTATCACTCGGGGAAGATGAGAGTTTCATTAGGATAGTAACAACAATGAGATTAAAAATGGGGGCTTTGCCTACACACTAAATGAAAAATCACAATTAAATTAAAGAGACTAAAAAAAATAGTCACTGGATACAGATTCCAGGGATTCAGAGTCAAGCAAGTACTTCACTGACCATTGGGGTCCTCCATCCCACGTTCCTGTCCCTAATGCAACACACAACCTATATATTTGAACCTGAGAGACATGTGCTCGGGGGAAGCAGTTTTGTCCCACGTAGGCTGAGCAGCATGGTTAGCAGACACCGTCAGCCTTAATTGTTTGAATATTGAGATTATTTGGTGTTAAACATATTCTGACGCTTTATCATCTCTTGGTATGCCGTTTCCTTCATATTTCATCAGAATGTGAGATTCAGGGAAAATAAAGTGTGCTTATTACGGCAGGGACTCAGCTGCCTGACCTCTAAGCTCCTGTGCCTACTAGCTGCCCTAACTACTCACTAGGGAGCTTTTAGGGGAGGGGGCGTACAGGCATTAAGGAAAGTTATGTTTCTTAAGCTGGGTTTTTGGGGGGGTTGGGGATTTTTCTTGTTGTTTGTTTGCTTGTTTGTGGGTTGTTTGGTTGGTTGTTTTTTTAAGTTGGTCAGCAAACTGACTGCTCTTCTCCCAGCAGTGGGTTTCTGTCTAGGTTTTCTCCTTTCCTGTCCCATGATTATAATCACCTGTTAAATTCTGCTGGAAAAAAGGCATTTCGAGCTGGAGACCGGCACTTGGTAGTAGCTAACAAACCTTGTTTGCCCTGCATGCATTGGAGAAATTGACTATACCCAGAGCAAATCTAGGCTTGCCGGTTTGGGTGGTTTTGCTCTGACTCTGATCCAGCTTTGCACCTCTCAGTGGCCATTGCTACTTCTAAATGCAGTTGAAAGCATCTGTAAAGCGAGGGGAGCAGACGTTAGTGTCAGCAGCACCCATCTGCTGCTGCAGCAAGACGGAGGAGCTGGGTATTCACACAAGAAGAAAATGAAATTATCCTAATTACTCCTATTTACTACATGCTTCCTGCTATATGCTTTAGAAGTGGGACTTCAACTACCTAACTCAGGTTTGCTTGCGCAGCAACGGGGAACAGCAGACACCTTTTGCTCAGGTAAGCGGAGGGCTCCTCAGGCTCACCGGGGCTGCCAAAGGACACAGGGTGCCACCACCACAGCCAGAGCTGCTGAGGCAGAGCCATGCCCTTCTCTGGCCGTGCCCTCTATCAGCTGCTGCTGGGTGCTTTGAGAAAAGGACGCTTTTGCCACGGCTGGCTGTGGTGGCATCAGGTTTAGGGACAAGCACGTAACAAGTAATGCAAACACTGCAGTGCAACAAGCGGGTCAAACATGTGCGTGCAAAACCTTGCCAGCATTATTGAGAAAAAAATCCTATCTCCTGACCCCAGACCTGATGACGAAGAGCTGAGCGCTGATGGCAGCAACAGGACATTGCAAAAGCCCAGCCAGAGCCACTGCAAGGTACCCTGGAAGGGAAGGGAGGAGTGGTGGATGGTCCAAGGACTGGGATACACAGGGCCATTAGGCAACACAGGACTGATAAAGTGCATCGCATGCTGTCAAGGCAGTGGGGGGAAATGCAGTATGTTTAGGAGTTGGCTTGGAACAAGGTAGCGGTGAACATATGTGGCTGCTGGAGAGTGCAAGGCAGATGTGACTGGGAAGCATATGGGCCATTGCTCTGGGGCTGGGGGGGGCAAGGCTGTGGTCAGAGACATACAGTTTTCCAGCTGTGTCAGTTCATTGGGATAAATAAAGTGATAATGTGCACTAATTAATACAGGAGTTATAGCAGCAAGTCACTTTTAGTACTACAGAATACTTAAAAAAAACCAAAACCCAAACCAAAAAACCTTTTGATTCTCTCAAAACCTCCCCCCACTCTACCTCTCCAGCAGCCCCCCAGCCCAGAGCAGCGCTCCCCATGTGCTTACCAGTGTGCATCCCCAGCTTCACCTTTTCCTTCCTAGGATCCTTCATTCCCCACTTCCTGGGGAGCTGTAGGAGAGCTCCCTTCTCCCCTCCCCTCTCCTGGCCAGGCATGTAAGGGAAGGGGTGGGATACAGGGAGGCACCTTATTGCTGACAGGAAGGGAGCACAGCTGGTTGCAATTGCTAGGGCATTATTCCTCCTCCTCCGGATGGTGTTTGCAGGGCAGGCTGAAGCGCTTGCACCACAGCTGAACACTTTAAGCACAACGCAAGTGTTCTGGGACATATTTGCATTTGAAATTCAGTGGTGTATCCATCTACTCTGGGCAGCTACAACCATGTAATGGTAAACTGCAATTCCAGTTTGTATACAGGTTAATTACAACTATATATATATAAAATACGTAGTAGTAGATGGCTTGACAATACTTTTTTGGTTTGTTTAAGAGTTCTGAAGCATTCTTGAGAGGCACCTCGGACAATGAAGAAAGAAATTTTCAAAGTAAAAAGGAATTTGTGGGAGCCTTAGTTCAGGCTGTGTCGGGCTCCAAAGTATTTAGATCAGAACGGTCTTGTCAAAACCAGTAAAACTCTAACTCACTTCTTTTAAGTCAGAGGTTGTTCAAGGTTAAAGTGCCAACATAAAAAATGAAATGAACAGTATTTTTGAAATATGTTCATTAAGTAAAAATAAATAGCTTAGTGTTAAGAGTTCTAAAAGCAAAATTTAATAAATTAATATATGCATGCCAGATAAAAATACAAAATTACAATTGAAATAGCAATAATAATAAAGGAACACTGCTCAGCATTGCAGATTTCACTGCAACCACCATAAACATCATGGAGAATTACTTAAAGTAACATTTAAAGTACACATTTTGTTTCTGTTAAAAACAAATTACTATATGATGAAAAAACTGAAAGAAACCCAAGAAGAAATCAGCCCCCAGAGTGGCAGAGAATGATATGAAATGTCAATAAACTGCCAGAGGCTCCATTTCACATAAGTCGGCCTTCTTTTTAGTATCAGAAACCAATTACATAGAACATAAAAGCAAATTCACAACAGGTTTACACGGAGAAACATGCTGAATTACAATCACAAACTATCCAGAACAAAGATGCTGCACCAGTTCAGTTGTTTTCTTCATGGAATGAGTCTCACCAGAACAGGGAGAATAGGGAGCAAATCATGCAATAACTTTAGGCTTTTTGTTTTTTATTTTAACATGATAAACACCCAGGATTACTAGTACTGGAAAGTATGTGTTAACCTTTTTCAACATCAGCTGAATGGCACTACAGAAACGACAAAGAGTTCCTTCATTTTTATCCTGAATACATCGAAAGCTCTAGCAAATATGGAATTCAGCGACAAGAGCCATTAAATTACTTCAAAATATTCCTTCATCCATAGAACACTGTTGCTTCCTTTTTTATTACAAACCCCCCAAAATATTCAAAATAAAATGTCTTCATTTTTTATAAGCATCTCCACCACAAGTCTCTGATAACGGATGTCATTCAATGCAGCCATCGCATCCAGTTCTGGCGCTCTCATAAGAGTTGGTCCAAAAACTATGCCCAGATTCTCTGCACTCATCAGATTTTCCTTTTCATGGAGCGTCACTCTGCAAAAAAAGGACAGTATTTTTCACATTCCTCCCATGCCAAACTATGCCTGCATATGCTTGAAAACCAGGGAAACTGGACAGAAAAGTTTGCCCTTCCCCAAAGCCGTTTCCAGCAGGATACGTATGGAAGTGTCGGGTGAAACACTCAGAAGTTAGTGAGTGCAAACACTGCACGGGTTTACCGCGAGTCAGAGGTCTCTGTCCTCCGACCGTGTTTACTTGTAGGAGGAGTCGGGGCTCCGCTGTCAGGGAGGGAGGGGGCCGAGGGGTGAATTCAGACAAATCAGAACAATTTTGCTTTCGCTCTTTACAGCGGCACCATTTGGAGGCGGCTCCTATGGGAGCAGACTGTGTTTGTCACTATGCTAGCAGTTTGATGGTCACTAGAGAGGTGCTATCGTGCCCACCAGGGTGGGACTCTGCCCAGGTTCCCCTGGTGACATGGCTGCCCGTGGTCACACTGCTCCTCTGTCACGCACACGACGGCAGTGGGGGTGAGGCACATCACACGTGAATTGCCTGCCTTTGGGCACTACAGGCTAACTGTGCTAAGCTGGACGCCTGGTTCCTCTTCAAGGCAAATTACGTCCCGTGGCACGTACTGGAAAAAAGTGAATCACCCCTTTGGGGCGGCTTTGAAACTGCCAGGGCCTCTCTCCCTGTGACCTCATTTGCAGGGCAGTCTGAGCAGGTCCTTGAACCCGTGCTCTGACAGGCCCGCTTCCACCCTTCCCTCTTCTGGGGTCCTCGGCAGCTGCCAAACAGCCGAGCCCCCAGCTGAGGGAAGCCTCCCGCCGCCTGGTTCCCATCCGCAGGAGAGGAGGAGGCGGGGAGGCCGCGTTGCCGCTCCACAGGAACCCAACCGCTTCAAAGCTATTGGCGCAGGCCCTGCCGCCGCGCAGGTTTGCAGGCCACCTCCAGCGACGTAATTTGCCCAAGAATTACACCCACAGGAGAGGCATCCTCTGCTGGGGCTACTGCGGAGACACGTCTGCTCAGCAAAGGCCAGAAGGGTCACTGCTGCCCAAACGTGACGGTCTCCGGCGTCGTGGGATGGTATTTCTTCATGTGGGCTCAGAGGCGGCTTGTGTTCTCCTGCACTGCTCTGCCTCAGCACGGAGAACGCAGGGTCCCCCACGGCGGGGGGGAGGAGGACAGCCTGCCTGGGGTACCCTGACACCGAGCGCGCCCATCGCTGCTGCCCACTGCAACAGACGCAGTAGACACAAACGTGCCTTGAAGCCGAAGCTTCTGCCTTGGTTTATCCTGGGGAATTGCCTCACTCAAGGAAACAAACTTAGGTTATGCAAATGTTTTAACACACACTATGGTTTAAAGAATCCATAAGGATTCTCAGGAACAACTAAGAAGCCAGGGACACCAACTGAAGGAGTCTGGCTAAATTATTTCTCTTTTCTCCACTCTGGCATCTTGCATTGCATGAACAAATCCTTTGGCATACAAAAAAAAAAAAAAAGCAAGAATTTTCTTCCTTTTGTCCCCTTCTGCCTTAGTTTTTATTTTAAAAGAAGTCAGATCGATATTTCCAAGCTGCTGTATCTTCAGTCTGTAATTAGGAGCTGTGTCTGATTACCTGAATTCAGCAGCAAGACAACAGCCTGTTGAGTGCCACAGGTCTTTTTAGCAAATGTATTAAAAGGAAGTTTAAAAAAGAGTGAATTTTGTCACCTTTCTACCTTATCATTCACCTATACCAGAAATACGAAGTGCAAAAGCAACTCGCTAACTAGAGCAGCAACAGCTACTCTCGAACAGGGTAAGGGAAAATTAACTTCACACTTCACAAGCAGGAAGGTGGGTTTTTTTTGTTCCTGCGTCTCTCATCCCTGTGTCTGTTCTAAAACATCCATTAGAAATGTCATGGAAATAAATGGACAAATCAGGCAGAAACCCTGTAGCTGAATTTTGCCTGAGGCACTCAGCAGAGTCAATGTATTCCTACTTGTAGAAGAACTATAAAAGGAAAAAAGCAGAAGAGAGCTTAAAATAAAGTATTTTTCTAAGGAAAGGGAATGATTCTTATATATTGACAATAAATTCATGTTACTTGAGAAACTAAAATGGATACCCTAACATGTCACATTGATTTTTCCCCCTGCTTTCCTGAAAGAAATAGAACCTCTGCTGTTGTACTGGATATTCATCTGTCAGTCTCTCCCTAACAATTTTTCAGCCTACTGAGCAACTTCAATCATGTCTCAGGGAGCAGGAGAAACCTCAGACAGAATTTATGCTCCTACAGTTTTGAGGAGGCAGCAGGTAGAACAAGGGGCTCCACGCTGGTGAGGAATAGCTGGCAGACCTCACCAGACGTGTGGCTGGAGGGCCAATTAACACTGTGCCTAATCGGCGTCAGCTCCAGCCTAGTGTGTGTGGTCTTTCTTAGGGTGTCAGTAGACGAGACTTAGCAGAAAAAGACACCAGTCTATAGCCATTAAGCTGTATTAGTTCCCTGCCCAGGGAGTGACTTATTACTCCCAGAGGTACAAATGGCATTTTTACCATAAATATTCACTGTAACGTTAAATATAGAGCAAATTTGCTAGGCAGATGACTTTTGTGCTTCAGAACTGTGGGGTTTTTTACTTATTTCCTTTAAGTGCTTTGCAAGTGCTTTAAGTGGAATAAACTCCAATACCCTTTTTTGGGTATTTGCTGTTATGCAGACTATCATCCCCTGCCACAGTCTGTCTCCAGGATTTGGTGGGCCTTGCCCAGACTTTTCTGGAGGTCCTAACATGGACTTTGCTAAAAATGAGTTTGGCTTAGAGTTCCTTCCAGCTAGTCCACCCACCTCTTCAGATGTGCCATGAGATACCGTAACGTTTCACAGTGTGCAGGCGGCAGCAGTTTCAGTGCCTCATGGAGAATTTCCAGCTGTTCATCCGGATCGGTGGTTTCTGAAACACAGATGTTCAGCTGTCACCACACGCACAGCCAGAATTCACACACAGAAAGACAACACCGGTGGCCTGCAGAGAAGATAGGGTCTCACAGCTCTGCTGGATTACCGATTTCCAGAACCTATCCAAACCTCACAGTGGTGGCTTTGCCTGTCCAAAGAGGAGCTCAGAGCACCATCAGGATGTGCCTGGCTTTGGACAAAGAAAACTCCCCAAAGCAAACTGCACTCCACTGAAAGATTCCCTGCAGCCTACTCAAGAAAATTCCCCTGGCAACCCTTGCTGACTGGACTAGTTTTGCACAAATTATCTACAGGTGCAACCCTGGGACAGCAGAAGGTACTGGGAACTTTGCCATCAGCATCTTTGGCTGTCTCCACACTGCTTGGAAAGATCCTTCTCCAGAGGAGCAGTAAGGCCGGCATCCAGCCCTTGTTTTCTACCCATGGCTACCTCACACCTTTCCAGGTGTGGCTGGTGTGACTGCTACGTTGCAGAGATGTCTCAGGCAGCCAGGGTGCTTGGGAGAGATGTTCCAGCTGGGCTTACTGCCCTGCTTGCAGACTCACTGTCTGCAAGGCCAGCCTTAAAGGTGGGTGCTTATCAGCTGATGAAAACACTCAAAACGGACACCTCTAGAACAAGTGACTTCTTATTTCTTATTTCTAAACGTTTTCATAGATCACCTTTCTGGCAACAGAAAACCAACAGATTTTAAATGTCACTGTCAAGTATGAGGGATTCATGCAAGACATACAAAGTGATGTAATCCATAATGCGTGATGAAAAGGAAGCATTCCTGGTGACAAAGGCAAAGAAAAATGTAACCATGATCACATACACTATGGCCTCGTGGTGCTACATTTACTCCTGCAATCTTTACTAAATAGGGCATGCAGGGTAAGAGCTGATGGGCCAGCTATTAAATGAATAGGCAAGTACTGCACAAAAAGGAGAAGAAAAGGTTGAGAATAAAAACCAGGAAGAAAATGTGTTACACTCACTTGCAGACTCTATAAACTTTGGGTAGGCATCATACGTGATGAGTGGAATTGGCAAATCCCTGAAGTACAGTTTAAGTGCACCAGTGATAATATTGATATCTTCATACATATTCACTGAAATATCAGCTTTTTCCCCATCTGTGTGGAGAAGGCACTGACATTAAAGCCTTGGAAATGTAAACAGATGTAAAACAGCATTCGAAAGAAAAATAATAACTTGCTTAAGCAAACATTATTAAAAAGGACACAACTACAGATTTTGGCTTTTATAAGCAAAACAGAGTTACTGGGCTGTGAAGTTCATTGTTTCAGGGTGGAAACCTCAAGCATTTTAGAAAGAAACCTATCCTTTCTTCATTTCAAATGATTACAAAAAATGCAGGGTTTTTTTCTGGGAAAAAAACCCGCCTGCCTGATCTAGCAGTATCTATCTTGTATTAACGTGTGGAAGTTTAGTTATTTCTGAACACATTGTGTTGCCAAACAACACATTTGTGAGCACTGAATGAGAAATCAGGGGAGTCTGGGAAAAAAAGTAAAAGAAAGAAAACCAACTTAGTCCACAGCCTTCCTGAACACAGGAAAAACATGTGTTCACCATTTAGCTACAGCATACTACCTACTCCTCACTGCAGTAGACACAGATCCAGAACTTGGCTTCTCCAGTGCATCTCCACCCTGCTAATGCTGCAGAGGAGGCAGATGTTGTCTGAATAGGTCCAGTCCTCCAGAGAAACAGGAGAGAGAGTTTCCAGCATGGATTTTGGCCTTGATTTCTACTGGGATAGGGGGACGGCAGCTGGAAAGCCTTTAATTTTCCCACTGCCTTTTCTCAGAGAGAAGGGTTTGTTCTCACTGACCTTCTTTTGGACTGTAATAATTCAAACTTTGTTTGCACTATTGTATTCATCTTATTATTTTGGAGCTTTCATCCAGAAAGATGGATTTAAGTTGCAGAGCCCTCTTAAGGCACTTGACCACTTGCCCTCTATCCCTCCCCCTCCCCCTAAGTGTAGTTTTACTTGCAAACTAGGGCAGTAGTTCAGAAAGCTTTGTCCTTTCCTATGCACATCATTACTGAAGCCCAGATACTGATGGAAGGAGAAAAGTAGACTTTGGTAATGAAGGCCAAAGTGAAGCTGATATGCTTTTCTGATGGGGAGACTCCCCTTCTGGTAGCACAGCCGCTGGACTCCTTCAGACCACTGATGCAGTGGAGCATGAGACAGACAGAGTCTGTGCAGAAAAACTGTTTATATTTAATACATCAGCACAAAATGCCAGCACGCAGGAAAGACTGTACCTCTGTCAAACGCCATTTTGACATCTTCGATAAGATCACTAAATCCTGAGACTCTGTATAGTCCTTCGGAATTAAGACCTGCAATGAGTATTTTAACAAGATTAAAATTAGCCTTAATTTTACAGCTTCCTTCCATCCAGTTCTTCCTTTGCCAGGTTCTTCATTTAAGGCAGAAAAAGCAGACACGTTTTAAAAGCCTTATCAGGCTTTTCTTTCAGAATGAAATCCTATACTGGCCTTTTAACCCTGACCCTTGCATTAGCTGCCTTGTTATAATAGCACTAAATTATGTCAGAGCTGAAGAAACATATTAAACCAATTACAACCGATTAAAAAATAACTGAGATTAGCATACTTGATGTTCAGTCATTATTTCAGAATGAAAACAAATACTCTGATTCTAGAAAAGGATACTCAGTGTGGGCTAGGGGAACTAGCAAGAGGGAACACATCAACAGTAACTGACTTTGTTTTAGCACATTCACTTAATTTTTAAAATAAAAATATTACTGGAAAGATAGGTGCCAATATAGAACTATAAAGCAGTAATTGTCCATTAAGCAACTTCTAGCAGAATCTATAAAAATTATAAATGGGTATGAACCATGGAATAATGCAAGGTATAATATTAGCTGTGCAGGGTAATTGGCAGTCATAAAATGTCTTGTGCAAATCTGTTTTGAGCAATCATACATTCAGCAGAAACCCAGATGACCCAGATCAATCTAAACGGATTATCAGTAAAGCAACAAAAGTCCATTAACTATGCCTTACCCCTAGATTCAATTTCCCTAATGCACATATCTACTACCATTGGTCTCTTAGTGAAGTGTGCTTTTACTAGCGTTGTAAGGTCACAGCTGTACACTTTTTTGACATGCTTCAGGTCTGGCTTGCAGTCATTTGGGACCATCTTGGAACATTGCTTGTGCACATTTAAACCACAATCTGAGAGAAAAAGGAAAAATTGATTAGGCTGGTGTTCGGTGAAAATGCATCCCGAGGTCAGTACTGTGGAGTACGTACGGCTCCTGCAGGATCTGACCTGATCTCGCAACTACTACTTCTGTTGAGACCCCTTAACCATCAAATGCGAGGTAGGGACAGACCTGAAGACAGACAGATTTTCTACCCAAGACATTTCTTCTATCCCTAGAGGAGCTAACACAAAAAGTGACAAACTTTCTATACGTTTTTTCAAATCAGGATCTACGGGCCAGTTACGTTCCCCACCATTATTACATACGTTGCTATCATGATCTAAACTTTCTTCTCAAGTTGCTGCGGATTTCCTAACACTTACAGCTTTAATGTAGTCCTGGACTGTGGTACTTAAGACACCTCCTGGGGGAGACGAAGGCAGGGACTGGGTCTCGGAAGGCTACAACCCCTCTGCAGCACATGTTGGCAAGGCAGGCCCGAGATCTGACCCACTTCAGGGACCCCCATGCTCTTGCCAGGTGCGGCAGCCCATGCTTAGCATTGCTAGTAACAGGGCCCATTCCCCACCTTGGAGGGGAGCTGAAAAACAGGCACAGGGGTCACCAAGCTGGCTGGTGCTTTCTTGCTGCCAAGCAGTTTACAAAGGACTTTGCTAAGTCACAGCAGCTGCAATTCTGATGCCGTTTCACAGCGTGTTTCTGAAACAAAGTGTTGGCAAGCACCAAAACAATGCTATTTACTTTGAAAATGACTTGGGAAAAATTTGTTCTGTTTTTTTTTAAACATAAACAAACAACACCACAGCTTTATTGTAAACATACTGAGAAGGAGATAGATTTAGTTTAAGTGAAACTTAATTGAAATCAGGTTATAGAAAAATGTTTGTTCTGCCTCAAAATGACTCAAAACATAAAGCTCGGGGTGTGGGGAGGAAAAATCATGGAAAACACCACCAACTATACAGTGAAGATGGGAAGAACAATACAGTCCCCTTTAAGCTAAGCGCACACTGCGATCAACACTACCAGGCAGCAGGCCCGTGTAAGGAGCAGCCTCCCGCACTGCTCCCAGTGACTCCATTTTCACCGCCCTTTCTCCTGTTCTGCCACGCAGACTCACAGGTGCTTGAGAGGAAACAGCAACCAGCAAGAAAGGCGGCACTCCGCAGTCAGGGCGTTTGCCATGCTCTGACATGCACTCGGTATACACCGAGACTCCAGTTCTGCGAGCGTTTCTGTACCTCGCTGCATTGCCATTTGGAGTCCCCTGGATTTCTGCAGAATTAAGGGACGTAGGAGCTCGAAGGATCAATGCCTTGATGAAAATCTGTACTTACCCTTCCCACTGCAGTACTGAGTATCTGTCTATACAGATTCCCTTCGTATTTCCTTCCTGCTGTTTTTGCCAATGCTTGTATTTTCATTAATGCTATATAGATTATTTGACTTTGTTCTTTCCAAACCAGTAAAGCCTAGAATTCATTGCTAAGTTTTATTTCCACTAAGTCAGCTGCAGCCTGCCACTAAAAGCACTTTGTTTACTTAACAGGCCTGTAAAGCAACCAGCTTTGACACTTAGGATCCTCTGTAAAACATTCAATCTCTGGTTGCAATTAAAGTTCAGCATGTCACCTTCAATCAGTCAAAACTCGCACAGATCCCGATCCGGGTGAAATGGCCAATTAAAATTCTCTTTAGCTATTTCTGTGCAGGAGCAACTCCCTTCCTTGCGAGGAGCGGTTAACACACAAGACAGGGAGCTGGGAATGTTGAATTTCCCGCCTGGTTGTGATTTAGTGTTGCGAACCCCACCTTGGGCAAAGCCATGCAGGCCAATACCCTGCAAACAAGCAGCACGACCGGGGGTACCACGGGGGCCCACCCTGGTCAGCCTCAGTGGCTTGCTTTGACCCGCAGCCCTCTTCTGGGCTCACCCCAGAAGCTGCACGTCACAGCTGGTTGTCCTGGAGCCCTGGGCGGTGGCAGGCTCAACCACTGTCCCTCCAGGCGTGCAGAAGTTCAGTCTGGTCACTTGGGTTCCTTCAGTGTTTGCTCAGTTGCCTCATTCGTGACAGAGAGGAAATAGTAACAGCCAAAGCACTTGCTCTCACCCGAGCACTTAATTAAATCCCACATTTAATCAAGTGGTCTAAGACCCCAGGTTGGAAGGTGCATGACCACACCACCTCTTCATGCACAGCATCTACCCTGCCTGTGGTTCTGGGCTGTGGAAGGAAGAAACTCTGAGCATGCCAGCCAGCGCAGGCAAGGGGCGCTCCACCTACACTCTAAATGTCTATGCCCAGTGCTACATTTTGTCTGAAGTTTGAAAAACCAGGTCCCTCTGTGCTTTAAATTAGGAACCCAAATTCATTAGATACATGCGACCTGAACCCTTTAGTGCCTCAGTGCTTCAACTCTAACATGGGAAGAAGCAGCTCTGGGTCTTGTAGAGACAAATTCATCACATGTTTGCAGAAATGCAGAGGAAAAATTACTCGTCTTCGGTGTGAAGTCTGAATACTGTGCTGTTAGTAAGACCAGCACTTTTAATAACAAGAAGACAAAATATGGAATAGGTGCTACTAAGCAAGTACCATCCATTCTGCTTTCAGAATAAAGATGAAGTTGTGCAGTAAAAATAATAAGTAGTCAAATAATTAGAGGCAACATCTTAATGCACACACAGAAGGGAAGCAAACTAAGACCACATAGGAAATCTTAATTCTTGATTTCCTTTATTTTGAAACCTTAACATTGCAATAATAGTATTTACAAATGCAAATATAATTACTATACACAGAATTCCTAAAATTGCTGCAAGAAGCACCTATTCCAACATGCAGGAAATGCCCTAGTATGTCTGTCAAAAATGATGTCTACAAGGCTGGAATGGCAGCATCTCACTCATGAAGACTCACAAGCAATTTCGTGAGTGCAAATTAGCTGCTTCACACAGACAGCAATATATCTCAGAGTTATGTTTCTGGGAATCCAAGGATAATTAAAATATATAAAAAAAAAAGGAAAAACATGCTTCCAAGTACCTTATACTGGACTTAAAATAATTATCGCATTCACTGAGATCATCCTAATTATATTTATATATAAGGAAGTTTCATTTCATTAAAATATCTAACTTACAGAGATGTTTTCAATGTGAAAACCTTGCTTCTGAAAATAACTGTGTTATTGCTAATCCCATAGATTCAAACAGGCTTTGGATCTGACCTCATTAATACCAGAATAATAATTACAAATGCAAAAGTTAACTTTTCTCCTCTCTCGTTTGTTCTTCCTTTGCATTTGATTAGATTTCATGTATCAGCCCCACTGCTCAAGGGCTTACAAACACTCCTGAGAAACATTTAAAACCTAGAAATATTTCAGATACTTAATGCTTAGAAAATGCATGAGCACTACATTCAATATTATTGGGCTGTGCGGTATCCTAATAATCAAGGCTCTTTGCCTCTTGTGTAAGCGTAGGAGACCACCTTACTTTAGCAATTCCACATCAATAAATACTTCTAGGAGATTCCAGTGAATTTGCAACAGAAAAATTGTATTTTTTTCCAACAAAGATGCTGAAACTCCCCAATGCTATGCTTCCTACCAGGTGGGCCCCTCTCCACAGCTAACAATACTTCATGAAAGGCAGAAGAGCCATGTCTCCGTCACTAGTCTCTGGTTCAGTTGATAACTTAGGATGAAGGATGATGTCTTGTTAACTCCAACAAGGTAAAAAGCACAATGGCAGGAGGACATCAGTCCTCCTCTCCACAGACCACTGGGAATGTGCCAGCCTTTTAGTCTAACTATACTCGGCTTACTTGTTAGTACTAAAAGATAGGAATTATGCTGCAAATTGCGTATTATTAAATAAAAATGTCCTCTGTTCTCATTGCAGATGCTTCATGAAAGCTTCGAAACCCATTATTTTAGAATCAACTAGGAAGAAACAAGAAAGCCGAGTCTGGAATCTCTCTGTGCTGCCACGTGGTGAAGTCTCAGGACTTCTTGCCTTGTTTGCACATGAGCTTCATGATTTGGCTGGGTACGTGAAGACCAAGAGGATTCATTTGATTTCAGATTTTGGGTCTATTTACTTTTGTTTATATCAAAATAAATCCAGAATAGCTAAGATGGCGTTAGCAGCTTTACTCCGGATCTAAAGTAACCAGGAGCCTTATCCATTTCTTACAGAAGTTCATCAGAGCCTACCTGCTGGCTGGCTATACAAATTGGTGAGAAGCTGAAGAAAAATCCCCCTAAAGCACTGTATCTGCTGATAAATCCTATAATAATATGGGACAGATTTAAAAGATGCAGTTGTGAACCCTGGCAGGTCAATAGGAAAACTTCTGCTGACTTCAGTCAATCAGAATTTCACCTTATACAGAGATGATTTCTCACGCTTACTATTCCTTTTTACAGTGCTATCAAACTGTGGCCACCTTTCAAATATACCAAATGTGCCCCCAAAAAATGCAGTCATAAATTCAAGAGTTTATAGGAAGTTTGGAAATTTAGGGGGGAAAAAAAAAGAAGACTAATTTTACATGACAGGTTTAAAAGTCTGTGATAAGCTGCCCTGACTTTAATAGCATATTGATCTAGGAGTTCAGGTGGGCTGTGACATTACTTCTATGAGAGATATTAAATTTAAAACTAGCCGGACAATACTTTCCTATGATGCCTAGAAAAAGGTTTGGTAATGTTTTAGAAACAGCTAATACTGATGTTAGTTCACTGGGCTGAAAGAACAAATAACATCTTCATATTAATGCATGAGCAGAGCCAAAAGATATACGTACGTTAATACCACCCCATGAGCACACATTATAAATATTTGCAGAGACTAAAATATACTTAGCTGCCGCTTTTTGTTATACTGCTGATTTGACTTTAGTCAGTTTTAGATTTCCTTTGGTTTATGATTTACTGGCTAACATGGCTGCTGATCATGCTCCACTGGAATGATACCATATGCTACACACATCACTCTAATTATATTTTTGAATTATCCCAATGGAAATTTAGCATTTTGTCACTCTGAGGAGCAGCTTTAAGAGCTAAACGGTAGATTTACATTATGTACAAAAAGTTCTGAAAGACTCTTCAGAGGTTTCTGGCAAGTGTGGGAGGGTGGGGAGCGCGGAGCTGGGGCGCTGGTGCTGTGCGTTGCCTCGGGCAGGTCCACTGCGGTACTGCCAGACGGGATAACACCCTCACCTTTGGTAAGCCGACAGGTGAAGACGACGGGTTCTACACAAGCACAAAGTATTGGCATTGTTACTTTTGCAAGGGTGAAAAGGTTAGAAGGGAATTTGCTCTCATAAATCAATGATGAGCTAGTAGCTTTCCTTTAATAATTTAATGCTCTTTTCTGCAGCAGGGGAAGCAATGTCGTCTGTTCTCTCAGATGCAGCGTGTGCGAACAAGCACGTGAACACAGCAACCCCACTGGCCTCGCATGCTGTACTTTGTGCTTCCATACACAAGGCAGGGGGGTGCTCTGAAGGTCTGCCCTCTTCCTCCTTCTTCTTGGCAGAGCTGTTCCAGCCTGGGCGGCAACACTGGAGCTGCTACACTGCCTTAAAGTACATGCCATTTGTCAATGTGCAACGCACATCTGCAAGTAACCCTGGTCCCACCAGAGTGTTAAGCCACTTTATTAAGCAGCGCCATGGCAAAAATTGCTTCCAAACATACGTGTATCCTCCCCCAAACCTGCTATCATTCATACTACTGTATCATGCGCTATAGGGTACATTATTCTTTAGGAAGGAATTTCTAGAGGGCAGCTAGTTACTTGGCAACAAAATTACCTAATACTACAGAAAAATCAGGGCTTATGAAATAAAAAGAAAAAAAAGCCCATTAAACAAGCCAATCGTCCCTTACCCCAAATCAAAAGAATACCTATGTCTGTGCCTCCAAAAGCTGGACACGTTTGGTGGTGATGGTCTGATCTGATGGAAGTCTTGAAAGATCAGCATCAGTTTGTTCAAAAGCTTCCCTGGCTTCCTGCCACGACACCTGCCTACCTCCTCGACAGCTCCCCTGATGGGCCGCTGGCTTGCTCAAGGCTTCTAGGTCTGTGTGGGCTTGGAGATAAAGCCGCTTTTAGGACTTACAGTTTCAAGAATATATAGCTCCAGAATAGCTTCCCCATGGGAACGGCTCTGAAGCAAGGCTCTGCTGCCTGATTAGCATTTCAGAATTTTGGAGCTCACTCCTCACAGGAACACCACCAGATCCTGAGCTGGTGGAACAGCCTGTCAGGCAGCGTGCATCTCCTCCAACAGCATCTCCACCTGCCTGAGGTGGGCAGGGACTGTTCTCCAAACAGTCCCCTGACCTCTGTGGTTTTGCTTTGCTCTTGTTCACTTTTTGGGCCGACTGCCTGTGCCCTATAGGGTCAGGGAAACCAGCAGAATCTGGGAGCACATCTCAGAAGAAGCTTGGATGTGTTTTCAAGGTGCAAGTGTGGGCAGAATGAGAGCTTATTACGACCAAGGCACGCAAAATACCTTGAGAGTGGGCAACATGATGAGCACACCTTGCCTTCCCCTTAGCTGCGTTACTGTCACGAGAGCATCAGCTGTTCTTCCAGGCACTAGAAATGTGAGCATTGTGCCCTGCACAGCTAATGCCTGAGGATGGGCAGGCTCTTTTTTTGTCTCCTTCATCCTTACACACTAGTGGAGCAACACAGGGGTCCAACATGAGGGATTTAATAGCAAGGCAAAACAAAACAGCAAAGGAAATGGGGCGGTTGTACGTTTTTCAGTCGCTAGAGAAGGAACCAGATGAAATGGGGAAATTAAACACTTAGCAGTAATTCACAAAACAATCCTGCTTTCAGACTGTACTTCAACTGTTCTGAAAATGAACTCCTGGGGCTTACCGTGGTCAGGGCTGGCAGCAATATTGCTTGGGCTCAGCCAGTGGCAGCTGGTTGCCACCACACTGATAGTTCAGCTGCAAGTTTATTTCTATCAGCTCTTCAGAGAGAAGTTACCTACTCCAAGGAAAGCAAAAGATAGGCAACTGCTACATGGGTGGCAGGCTAAGATAGTTCAGAGCAAATCTATCCAGGCAGCAGAAATGGTGCTTCACGTACAGCCTCAGAGGGTGGTGTTGCCTGGTTTTAAAAGGAGCAGCCCAAACACTATCAAAAGCATCCAGTGAAATACAGTAAAAACCCCTTATCTTTCCTTCAAGATAAGCCAATTAATGCTCTTAAACCAGCCTGTTCCAAAAAATCTTCTGATTAAATCACTTATTCATTAAGAACAAAAGGGTACAGAGGAAGGGGGAGATTATATACTAACTTAAACAGTTCTGATGGGCTCGGGAAAGGGACAGGACACATGCAGCAGCTTGACAAGTCTACTAGTCTGTTTGTCTACAAGTCTACTTGTGTAGTACACTTAACAGCATCATTAATGCCATGCTTTAGTCTCTGAGAACACACACTATTCTCCGTTAATGCTACTGGGCATTATGTGTTTGTATCATTCATAAAATGAACCCCCTGGTGCATATCTGCAAATTTTCTTTGGATATTGTTAAAGTTTCTCTCCTGAACACATTCTGGTCAATGGGATGAGCCCTGTGAGTCTGGGGGAGCCTTACACAGGAGGAATGTAATTAAGAATACACTTTAAGTTCATGCATTGGATTTTGAGTGGGGGTAAACTCTTACGTCTTCATTAGCTTCTGCTGAGCTTCAATGTTTACACAAGCTGGTGGCATTATAATTTCAAACACTTCTTCAGTCATTTCTACTTATGGCAAAAGCCTGCAGGAAAGCACGCTGGAGATGGAGCATGCCAGTAGAAAAGGCATATTCCTTGCATACAGATGAGTCTTCATCTCTCAGAAATTTTAAGGGCTTGTGGCTAGGATGCAAAAATTGGAAGCACAACCCTCTGAGGCTGTAGGGCAGATGCCTACTACAAGGATTCACTCTAAGAAAGCAAATCTGTCTTTGAAGAAATTGGTGAAATAATGATCAAATTTGAGAGAATAACATTTAAGGATAAAGACATTATTCCTGTTCTGCTGGATGTACCTCCAGCAGAAGTCAGACTAAGCCCACCAATTCATTTCCTATAGGACCTAAATCCTGGACATCACTCAAAGTCTTAATTTTGGAAGACAATAAAGTCTTCCCATGTTTGGTGGCTTGCATTAATCCTGAAACCTTTGTACTCAAGATGACAGCCAACACCTTACTTCAACCAATAACCACCCTTCAGGTGGCAAACACGGTGCCTACATTTACCTCTTGTCTTTATGGAAGGAAAAGACGTACTCCTCCTTCTTTGTCTGCTGTGAAACCCAAACAAGGATAAGCTAGGGAGAATCCATCTTCCAGGGGTTAATCATACAGGACTGTACCTGACAAGATACTGAATGCACTCAAGGCTGTATTTTGGCAGAGAAGGACACATCCAGTCATGCTGGACTGCATCAGAGCATGAATCAAGGCAGTTCAAGTTGCTAAGGCATCCTTGCTGGTTGCTATGGCATGTGTACTGTTATGAGTGTTTAGTCCTGGCTTATTATTTTTCAAAGGATCGACTTAGTTTGTGTAACAAACTAAGCTATCAGCCATTAGAAATAAGCTCCACTTTCTCCTTCAGCTCGTCCTCCTTTCTGAAATGGGTGACATTTATCTTTCTGGTCCAGTCTTGGACTGTCCCACACTGATCTTCTTGCTTGTTTTTGTGCTTCTGCAGAGAAGAGGATTTAAAATGGTTGAGAGTAGCTCATGGACTAATCCATTTGTATTTGTTAAACTTATCACTTCTGTACAGTAAAGAGAGTCCTCTTGAGATGTGCAACTGTTTGCTATAAAAAGCAAGTGCTTTAAAAAGTATAAAATTACATATGATCAGTGCAGTTTTGCTCATAGGTATTTTCAATAAAATGATTATACAGACCACCAAACAGATTTTGTGGATTTCCCTGGAGTGGCATTGAACCCCATTCGAATGCAAGTGGTCTGCCTCCTGCTAAAAGCTGTAATTTTTTTGAAGTACAAATGCACTCTGAAAAGCAACAGCCTCATGTGGCTCCTCGTTTACTGTGCCTCATTGTTTCCATATTAAAATGGCTCAGTTCAGAAGCAAAATGATTACTTTTTAAAAAAAAAGAAACAACAAAAACCCACACTCCAAGACCCATGTAAACTCAGCCAAACTCATGGCACTCAAGCCTGGGCTCTTCCACACTAGCATGTTAACACTGCTTACACAGGTCTTCACTATTTATCTGTGCACCTCTGTCTTTCCTCCAAAATGCCCAGATCTGTACAGCTTGTGGCTCTGATGGCTTGTACAGCCTCAGCTGATGGGAGAAGGCAGACACTGCTGAAGGTGAGGCACAGACAAGGCAGACTGGTGAACTGCTGAGCCTGTCCTACCGCCTCTACCTCCACGGGGCTCTGTCTGGAGCCCCTCTCCTCCACCCAGCTGCTGATTTCTATGAAATTTATGAGAATGAAATCATCTGGGAAGCCCCTAGTTCTCCGTCAGCTATCGCTGAGGTTGGCCAGTGGCTAAAAGCTAGCCTTGCAGTGAGGGGAGGACAAGCGAGGTGGTTCGGCTGCAACCCATGCCCTTGGGAAAGCCCGGCTCTCCTGCTCCTCAACCCCAAGCAAGCCACGCAGGACACATTGCAGCAAGCAGACCTGCCAGGTTGCGGAAGCACTGCTCGGTGGCCTTGCCACCACACGGCTCCTCGCCTGCTCCTCCTTGCACCCTGGCTGATGATGCTGCACATCAGCAGCTTACCTGCTTGTACCCAATGACCTTGAGCATGGTCCAAAAAACCTCAGCCTCCCCCTGCCCCAATGCCTCACTGACACTTCAGCAAGGAAGTGCGGTTGTACAACATGGGATTTTAAAATATAAATAAGATCATAGAAATTACTGGAAACTACCAATGGCGATACGAAACCTTACACAAGATAGAAAGCCCTAATTATAGTTTCTGAACCTATGAAGTCATCTAATACACATATGTTCCTCTACACTGCAAGGAGGAGAAAGAGACATGCAGTACTTATTACCATCCTCATAAGGAGGAAAGAAAACCAGACTTTGGAAGCTTTTGGAAATTTGTAATTTAGAAAAATCTGCATAAAACCAGAAAATCAGCTCTACTTTAGTAAAAAAAAAAAAGGGGTGGGGGGCAGTACAAAATCATAAGCACTTTGGGTTTAATTATGAAAGCAATGTTATTTGTTCATTCCACAGTGCCATGAAGCATTGCAAGCCTTCATACTGTTTGTTTTTTATTGATTTTCTGGATCAAAGTTACTTAACATAAATCTGAAAAATACTTGGTATTTCTCCTAAATGCCAAAACTGAGGAATCTACTTCAGGCGAGGAAAGAAGATGGGACACTTAGTGGCTCATGTGTTATCAAAAAATGACTACTTTAATAAGAAAACAATTCAAGAACAAAATTAGGCTTCCTCTTTCTCTTCTAGTGCTGTACCCCCTGTGCAAAATCAAGAGCAGTAAAAAGTACTAACAATCTTCATTCATAAGTGAAGGACGTGGCTGCAACCCTAAATACTTAGTAGGGGGAAAATACTAGGAAAGGAAATGGCATTTTTACATAATCATTTCTTAAAACAGAGCTGCACTCTCTAATACATCCTGGACAGTGCAGAGTCTATTGATAACGACAGAATATTGCATTCACGTAATTATGGGAGAAGGATTTTAAAACATTTCAATCCTATTTGGCTACAAATTATTTTAAGTTTTACATTATTTTGCAGTTCTGTGATAAAAAGCCTTCTTATTTGCTTGAGATAAGACTTCAGAAAGCTTTAGACAGAGGAGATTTTCTTAAATTAGCTTGAAAATTCAGTTTCCAGGGCAACACAGGCAGGTCTTCATACATCAACATTTCTTTGCACCACTTTTATAAATGTGGTTGCCTGCTAGAATGTCAGAAAATACTTTTAAAATACGGTAAACTATTTTGATCACTTTGATCCTTTCTTTTTGCCTTTGAAAAAAGCTCACTGTCCTTTCTTTTCAGAAGAATCATATCAATAAAACTGTCAAATTGTTTTACTTCAGAGAGGCTTTATCCTAGAAATGCCTGCAGTGATACCCATGTGTGTAATACATTTCTACTAGCACCTGAATGTTTATGTAACATTTCAGTACACATCCTTTATTCATCATCCCTTTTCTTACTTGCTTTTCAGTTTGCAAGTAGGAGACATAACTTAGGGTCTACGGCACGCTGGGAGTCTGCTGGCTGGTACGTAAAATTAACCTGAATGCCTGTTTCATGGTGGCAGCATGAAATTTGCTGACGCCCACCTTGCACATCGAGATCCTCAGTGAGTCTCTCACACCTACCAATACATACAAGTGGTATAAAAGAAACAAAGCTAACAACGCATCTACCTATTTTCTCTTCCATTCTAAAAGGGGGGAGGGAATGAATTCTTTAATGATGAGTATCATTTCCCCTCTGTGAGCGCTCGAGAGGTGATCTGCATCACTGCAGTGATGTTACTGGAACAGGTACCTGAAACCTTCAGCAGCAGAGGGGATACATTTCCTTCTTTGATTTTAACAAGGGCCAGATCGGACCCTTGCCACGCGGCGTTATGGTGGAGCAGGCAGCACATTAAATAGTAACAACATTAGGACTGTCTTAGGAAAAGAAGACTGAATGACTATTACCTGCACATTTTACTCCCTGAGCAATGAGGCCCCACATAAAGTTGGCACAGTATTCACACCAGTGCGGGCCCCTGAACGTGTGCACCTGGAAGACAGTAGCAGAAAGGAAAATTACAGAAAATAACCCAACTGTTTCATATCAGTGATATCCATATCAATGTGTCTAAACAAGGCAGAATTCCTCTTCTTCGAAGGCACCATGTGCAGTCTCTGGAAGCTTCCCTTTATGACCGCAGGAAAGGAAGAAAGAAACGTAAGAAAGATTTAACTGCCAAGGCTCTTGCAGACCTATGGAAACAGGAGCTCTCCACCCCAAGCCGTCCAGGGCAGCAGAACCGGGTCTGGGGGGGTCTGCTCCCAGACCACGTGGGGCAGAGGAGCAATGGGAGGTCACAGCCCTTCTCCCGCCTCTTGGCATCCCTCCGTCTGGGCAGGATTTTGGCCATGAGGCGAGGCTTTTGCAGCAACTGCGCAAGAGTTCGCCTCTCAATTTAAAATGTCTTCTGCTTTGCCCTCCCTTCCATAAGGTACTGTGTGAAACGCGTAGGGGGCTGCAAGATTTTGCCTCGGGCGGAGGGAGTCCTGCCAGGCAAAAATACCAGTGCTACACAGAAATACTGCAAATGCACTTAGGGACTTTCCAGTTTAGAATAACTTTAAAAGGAAATTAATTCTCTTCAGACTAATGCTATGTATTGAAAATCCAAATGAATCTAGTAAATGGAAAAAAGAATCCAGTGAACCAGGAAAAAATTGAAAGCTAAAGAAGAAAAAAACCCAATGCTGCTTTCAATCCCAGCTCACATGCTTGTTACAAATCCTGCAGCCACCATTAGCTGCTTCTGATTTTGTTCTGATAAAGTTCGTGCTGTAGGAAACCACAGGATTCTTTACAGTGAAAATCATTACTTCCTTAGCCAGCATAAAAGGCTTTGTGCCTCTATTTAGAATAGAGAGGCTGACAAAAAAAATCAGTAACTGATGGTCATAAAGAAATGAAATTTGCAGTGAAATGTAGTAAAAATGCCTTAGGCTTAAGTCACTCGGTTCTCCAGAGTTACTGAGCGGGTATCAGAGCAGGCAGTAACCTCATGCACGTGCACTGCCCGGTCAGATCAGTGTGGAGCAGAAGAGAGAAGGAGCTGGTGGAAACACGCGTGCCTGACATCCACGCAGAGCTCTGGTTATAAATAGCAAAACACGAAGTGGCCTGACTGAGGTGGTGAGCGTTCCCTGCACCACTGATCTCAGCAGCAGCTGGATCCCAGGTGACACTTACCTCGAACAAGTGACAACCCAGAGCAGCACCCAGCAATTCAGACCACGTTTCGGTTTTGGCCACGGGGAGGTCTGCAGCCTCCTGAGCATTTGCTGCCCATGAAGCAGCAGTAAGGTAGATTGCTGTGTTAGTCTGGAAAGCTGCTCTTGAATTCACCAAGTAATTCACGTGCGCGTCTGTGCTAAGCTAGGCTTATAATCACCCCTAGCCCTACCCTGCTGAGCATCTCCGGAGGAAGCGCAATGGTGCGAAGTGTCCTGTTCTCCCAGCGCTGGCACAGGCTGCCTCCCCCCAGCCGTGCTAGCTGCTGTCTGCACCCACTCCCACGCGCCTTTTGAAGGTGCAATGTATTCCACGAGGTCCCTTCTCCCTGCAGCTCCAGCTGACTTCTACAAAGCAAACGATGACAAGACTGTTGGCAGCTGTAATAATCATTTTCTTTTTTCCTCTCACCACAAAGAGATTTTTCACACCTTCTTCTCCATTACCCACCTGCACTACCCACATCCTCTTGGCTTTCTTCTTCAGCCTTGTGGTTTTTTTCCAGGTCTTTGGCAGCGTTCCCTTCCCAGAATAAGCACATTCTAATATCCTCAAGCAAAACACTGTGCTTTAATGCCTGCAGGACTAACAGAACTTTCTCAGAGAAAAAAAAAAAGCTTCTTTTCAGTTACCATCTTTTATTTTTGGTCAAAGGAATGTTCCACCCCTACAAACACTTATTTAAAATATTTCTCAAAATTCCTGTTGAGGAAAATTGAAATAAAAATGACAGTTCAAAAGTTTGAGCAATAAATAATCTTTTTTCAGAATCCTTTTCAGTTTTATAAGAGTTTAGGGTTTTTTGGTTTTTTAATATTTCTGATTGTAGAGGAGGGGGAATTTTGTCTTGTTCTTTGAAAGCTTCTTTCGTTAGGCAGAACAAGAACAAATTCTGACACAGTAATATTTCTTGCCAAATAAAAAGAATGATATTATCCTGTGCCTCTCTGCTTGCTAATTTCAATTCATCAAATTCACCAAATGTGCCATTTGCTGAAGCATTTCTAATGCCTTCCTCGGGTGCTGGGGTCCTATCCTGGTCTCTCCAGGGCCATCTCCAGCGCTGCTGCTCACCAAACCTCAGGTGCCCAATCTCTAAACTGGCTGTTGTTTTAGTGGTGAACATCCCTCCTTCTTGGCATCTTGCTCCCCACCATGGACTGCACGTTTCCACCTCCTCCTCCTGACTCTCTCCAGGAACTCTTCTGCAGAGTCTACCACATCTCAAATCTGCCACTCCAACCTTTTGCCTCCCTTCATTTTTCTTTTATTATTATATTATTTTTTTATTGAGCTCAATTTCTCTTATGTTTCTAATAACTACTATCCACCTAGATAAAAAATAAATAAATTACCTTTTCTACTCCAGCCAGTTCCCCTGACATTATCCTGGCTCTCAGCTCACCCCTCAGAGAAGTTTACATGACTCATCATCAACTTAAAAATGACAAGGACAAAACAGACTTTCCTCTTCCCTACCAACACTGCGTGATTGGTCACCCTTCACAAGACCAAGATCGACTTTGCCCTTCAGGATCATTGTCTCAGCATCATTAGCACTGTTCTCTCATGCCATGCATCCAGGCTTCATCCAAATACTGAAATGCCTTTCCATATCATCAGTTAAGAAATTAACTTCTCTGTTAGAAGATTCATCCAGAGCCTGCTCAGCTTTACATTGCCCCATCCAAATTACTCCCTTCTTATCCATTATACTGATTACAAACTCAAAACAAATTAAGTGATGGTAGGTTTTTCTGTGTTCCTTAATGCTCTACCTTGCTTTGTCCTTTGTCTGACACGCAATAGGGAGGTTCTCTGGCAATATTAATTAGGAGGCCCAAAGGCCATAATGTCCTTCCCTCCCCGGTGTACAAAACCAAGCAGGATCAGCTCTGAAGCCTCTTTTGGGGTTCCTAAGCGGTGCTGGCTTTTCCCAGAGCTCAGTGGTGCTGGAGCGTTAATCTTCCCACTACCATGGGGTGGAACTGGATGTCTAACCCTGTGCTGGTCTGAATACACACCATCTCTGGAAATGAAATCAGACACAGTAAGTGATGCCAGAAAACAGCAAAAAATTGGTCTTCTGAGGTCAGAACAGTCTCTAATCCTGTTTCATCCTGCAGAGTGTGGCCTGGCAGCATGCTAAAAAGAAACACGTTTGCATCCCTTTGCTAGTTCAAGAGCCAGCACCTGCAAACAATACTGCATTTATTACATGACACTGTTTAATATAGCATTCTGATTTTTATATTTAATTCCCCATTCTAAAAATCTGCCAAGTGACTTGCTTGTTTTCAAAACTAAAACATGCTTTCCAGAAAAATTTCTGAAAACACACCCAGCAGAGTCCCAGAGATCCTGACTTAAATTACAAGGGGTTTCTTTCCCCTTATAAAAAGAGCATCTGCCATATGCAGATTTTACTGTCTTATAAAATGTGAGAGAGCAGGATTGCCAACTGTGGTTTTATATCTCCCAACCCTTCCATTCTCACTCCCGCCCCAAAAATCTTTTTCCCTCTTTCCATAAGGCTTCAACTGTGAATGATTTTTTAAGAATGTGGAAAATAGGTGAGAGGAGAGCAAGATAAACTGGTTTTAATCTTAATTTGTGAAATGCCAGGGGAAGTATTAATTTTAAAAGAAAAATCTAGATAATTTTAAAGGAAAATACCTGCTTCAAAAACTAGATAAAATCCTATTACTAAGCTGTCCTGCAAGTCTGAGGTAAGAAGAGAGTCTCATGTTGGGCTTAGACCTAGGCATTTCTATGTTGAACTCTCCCACAACATCGGCAAGGTATAACAAACATTTAACTACTGTGATCTTACATAGGAGGACAGTATTTTGCTTAGACTTGAAAGACATTTTCTTATACATGGGGAAAAATAGCTTAACTCCTGTGATTAATAAGTGTCACAATTTCATTTATTTTTGTTTTGCATTTAATTAAAATACTTAGAAAAAGAGACAGAAGTTTTAGAAGAACCAAATAAAAAATGATCCAGTGGGTCTGACAACAGATTATACCACAAGCTGTGAACTCCTCAAGCAGATCTCCCACCATTACTTCTCAGGCTCTGTAAAGGTCACTGTTGAAGTTAGTTACCCATGTTATCTCGTAACTCCACTTATTTTTAACGCTTTTGGTTTTTACTAGGCAGTTGTTCAGCTAGCCTTGATTGCTATCTGAAAACCAAGAATGAGCCAGCACATAATTAGTATTCCTAACTGGGAGACTTACATTGTATCACTTGTCAAGGCAGGGAGGAAGAAAATGAGGAAATACCAGCAAAGTGCTGTGTAAACATGATGTGAAGGAGCAGGATGGATCAGCAGAGCTTTAGCAAAGCTACTCCTGGGAAGAAAGCAAGGCTGGATCTGACAAACTATGGATATGAAAAATCAACACCAAACACAGAAGACAAAAGTCTTTGTGACGGTGTACAAAAAAGCCTTCCCTGCCAAGAGGCTGCTGCCATGGTCTCCCTGAGCACCCACTCCATCAGAATCCCTGCTCTATACAGACCAGTGTAGCTTCTTCCATGGCCCTCCATGCTGAACTGCCGGTGAGAATAATGCGTTTCGGACAATCCAGGCACTACCATCTGTGTTGGGATGAAACACATCAACTTGAAAGAGGATGGAAAAAACCATGGCGGATCTATCCTCCCACTCCCAGAGTCCTACGCTCTGGGTAGAAGCCTTGCTGGTACTCAGGGAGGAGACCAAGCTGATCGGGGACTGAATAAATGGCACACATCCAGCATTTGTGCTGTGTGATGCTCCAAAGGTACAGTTCTGCTGGCTATACTGTCTTTCAAACAAATTCCCAAGGATGACAGGACACTGCTGATGAAAGCTGTCAGCTCAGTGGTCCTAGCTGATTTGCAATTCCATCAACTGAATTCTGCCTGTTGGGACTCTACCAGGCTTTTAATTGGATATGGGAGACATCGTAAGTCTCAATTAAAATTAGGAGCTCAGCCTGTATTATTAACGTCTGTCTTCCCTGTCACAGCTGATTTCGTCAGGCACTGAATGTACCAATGCTGGCACCCAACACACACGCCCTTTCCATCCACCCCTGGTCCAGGCAAAGATTGCCTGGATGCAAAGGGTACAGAAGAGGTATCAGTGAGAAAGCCAATCGACTCAACTATCAGTTTGGGCAATGCTTCAATTTAATCATTGCATATATTACGATGATTAGATAGTGCCTCTAAAATAAGGGCCTCAACCACTCCCAATATTCTAGCACACGATATTCCTCCTGTGAGGCAAATATTGCTGCTGATGAGTAATCTGAGAAGCGAAAAGACTGCCATGACAACCCACACAGCAAAGCCGTATCTGCAAGATAATAGCTTTCATGCAAAGGTGTAACAGAAATGACAGTAACTGAGACCATTGGAACATACCTTCTCCAAAACAAGAGCTGATTTGCCTAGACCAGCTGGGCTGTTACCTGTGGGGAGCCAGTCTGGGACCGCCCCAACGACTTTGTCCAGCAGCTCTTGAGAGGAGAGATGCTGGCTGAACACTGCATGGTTCAGAGCATGGGGTATAAATAGCATCGTTATTGCCAGCGGGTACACTGACACGAATGTTGAGCAGGCAAACCTTTCTCCAGGTCCTCACCCACGTGGACCCAGAAGCGCTGTCACGTCTGGTTTGCTTTCTGGTTTGTGCTGATCATGTCAGCAGAGATGGGAACAACTGGAAATTGCGGTTAGGTCATGCTCTACAAGAGCCAAAGCAAAAAAGATGGAGAGTAGCAGGTTGTTTGCTTTTTTTGCTTGCAAATTCAATGAAAATGGCCACCTTTCTTTCAGGATGGAATAGCAGATTTTCTTTAAATTGCTATCTAGAAACTGGAACATTGTCCATTTTATTTCAGGCCCAAGCTACTTGATACCTGTGTTCGTGCAAAAAATTCTGAAACTAGAGGTGAAAATTGAATAAAGCCCTTAGAATTAAAATTGCATATATTTATACACATACTACATATGCTATATGTAATGATGTAAATATAATATATGTAATGATGAATATAGGCTATAAACCCCTAAGAGATTCCTAAAGAAATGCTTTTGCAATGATGCTAATTTGGAGGTAAAGCTGTTGATGGTGAGAAAGCATGACATGCGCTACGTGCTCCTTGAGGCAAACTCCCAGTCCTCCCCAGCAGAGCATTTCTAAGCTTCACCACAGACATGAGCTGATCCGTTCTTGGGGCTGTCCACAGGGAAGACTCCCAGGATCCACATCTGGGGACTCACAAAACTACTGGTGTGGTGGGAATGCATCACAGCTTCAATAAATTAAGGATTTAGAAAAAAGGCTTTTTTTTTTTTTTCCCCCCAAACAGAGGCAAAGCTTGAATTCAGCGACTAGCACTAAGAAACCAGAAAGGGTTAAATAATATTGTGCTATTTGGAATCTGCTTTGGAAAAGCCCTGGCTTTTCTAAAAAAGTAAAAGTAACATTAAATAAATACCTTAGGAGACTAAAATCCATCAATACCTAAAAGCTTTCCTGGCTTGAACTGTCTTATAATACACTATGAGTTCCTGAAGCAACAACATAGAGCTGATGAGATCTTCTCAGAAGTTTTGTGGAAGTTTTTCTTCAGCTTTGTTCTCCAGATATTTTCCCTGCCTTTGAACATTTTTTTTCCCTCAAGTACTAGGAGTCTAAAAGAAACATCAAATTTCCTGAGGTTTTCTTATCTGTGAGAACGGGCAGAGACTCTCCCTGGGGACTGTGCTAGAGGCACCCAGCTCTCTTTCTGAATATTCATTTGAGTACAGTGACTTACTTAACGATGTTTTGAAAATATGTTCAGCGTCAGGTCTGTACCTAATAAAAAAATCAGTATCCTCTTTTCAGTGGAGCTAGACCAATTTACCCCAAATCGGCATCTGCCCCAGTTTTCTGAAGATCAGAAATAGAAACAAGTTCATGTTGGAAGTCACAGAAAGAGGGCTTTGCTTAATATAGTAAGAGTTTGTTATAGTTTCTGGTCTTTATGCAGCATTTCTTCTGCACTTTCCATCTCCCCATTTCCCAGTGTTTAAGCACAGCTTTGCTGAGCAGCTCTTGTTAGAATAATAAGGTTTGGCATGGAAACTATTTGCTATGACTTTTTACACTAGCAAAGCACCTAGCACAGATGCAATTACACTGGTAAAATCTGGGCCAGGGCCAGGTTACCTTATTTGTTTCAAAGAAGGCAGTACAAATTTCACTGGCAGAGTAACTCTTGTTAAAATCAGCAGTCTCTCCATTAAAGTGATGCTTGAGCCTGTCTATACTGGGAAAGCCTTTCCAGTAAAGGCTGGTCCTCACCTGAGCCGTCACTTTTTGTGCACATTTAAGGCTATATTCTTCCCCCAGTTACTCGTGGGAAAGCACACTGTCTCTGCTCCGGAGGTCCCCATTTGGCCTTTCAAATGGGTCATCCTCAAAGAGAAAGGCAGGACGTTGCTTCAGTCGAGGAGGGAGATGAGGAATCTCAACAAACAAGACTCATCAGCATCTCTGCTGACTGGGCTTAAGCAACCGTGGAAAAACATCTCTCCTCCCTGGAAGAAGCGTTGGCTTGAAAGGGAATTATGTTCTGAATGTTCACAGATTCACCAAACAGCCTTGCAACTGTTATTTATTACAGTTAATTGACTGTGCCGTCTCAGGCATTAGTAAGATAGTGACTAAGAAACAGCATGACAGTACCAAATGCAGCACAGAAAGATAGCAAAAAATAGTCTTCTGGAGACATATCTATTTCATGAAGAGCAAGGGAGAAATGAGACAATATCCTAGGGCAAATGATGCATGGAAACACAGATTTCAGTCCAGCTCTGACAGGCACGGACACCTTCTTGCTTCAGTGAAGCACCACGGCACTAATCTAGGCAGAAGAGTGGTTTTATGCCTTGGACTATCGGCAGTTACGAAACACCTGCAGAGTGCTCTGCCGGCTCAAGTCATCAGGAACAAGAGGTGTCTGAAGGAATACCTATAAGCAGCTAAGGGAGCTAAAAATTCCTCAGGGCCCATGAGTCACAAAAGCTGGAGGGGAATGAAGACCTTTAAGGTGTTTTGTCCAGGCTTATTTTAAATTTGCCAAATGATGGGGAGGTTGTTGCACTGACTAACAAGTTTCACCACCCAGGAGATTTCTTGCTGTTAATCTCAAATCTTCCCTTTCCTCTTCCTTTTAAGCCATCATCCCATAACATCCCAGCTAATGCTCCTCTCCCATGACTGCCCTCCTTGCCATTAACATTTTTCAAGCACAGTTTTACTGTTTTCTTCAACCCCACACAAACAGCCTGCAAAGGAGCGACGTCAGTGTCCAAGTCCAAAGCATGGCACCAGGTGGGGAGGAGGTGCAGAAGATGCTCCATGTCAGGCAAGGATGGACTCAGTGCAGAAGGCACCTCATTAGGCCTATTTTTTTTTTTTTTTTTTTTTTAACAGCAAGAAACTATGGAATGTAGGGGGGAGATAAAGAGACGAGCAGATGCAAAGAGGGAAAGTCCGGAGGACTGAGCAAGGGGCATCCTGTGTGTTTAGTACCCTAACAAAAACTGCCTCACCAGAGAGAGAAGAGATGGGGTAACCTTAAACCCAACTCAGATTTCCCTGCTGTGTAAGTCCTTTGGCTTAAAGCCCACCTCACACATCCCAACCCAGAGCTCCCCCGGTCCTCCTCTCGAAAACCAACCCGGAATGTTTCAATCCACATGGCACCTTGCCACAGGCCCCTTTTCCCCTCAAATTTGAGGTTCCTGCTGTTGCCTGAAGCTCTTGCTTCACCTGCCTGCCCAGGAGGTGCCCAGTTGCTTCCTCCCCTTAAAATAATTGAATGGATCAGATATCAGCTAGGTAAGAAATTGTATTTTAATTTACAAGTTGTCACAGTTGTTGCATTTTGGGGACAAGATAAGCAAATACGAGATTTATAAGTGAGAGAAAAAAGCATTCTTATTGGTAGAGTCCAGCTGTGGAATAAATTTATGGGAACAATTAGGCATAAATCTACCCTGTCCACTTCTATGAAATGTTACAGAACTTTCCCCTATAATAAAGCTTCTTTTTGTAAGAAAGTAACACCACTGGCTTCAGCTATGCTCCTTGTCAGCACTTGAAAGAGCATGCCACAAATCCCTCAGAGCTTCCAAATAGAAGATGCTATTATTCATCTACACTGGGTGGAAGAACAAACTTGATATCCATCACACACACACACACCCATGCAGATACGTGCGTACTGGAGAGTGTGGGGAAATTTCTTCCCTGTAACAGGTAAGAAACTGAAAGAGAAGAAAAGCCTTTCTGTGAAAGAAGGTGGGGCTGAAATTTTGAGGATGGTGAAGTGACTGTCCTGATTTGGCCTGATGATTCATTTTACAGGAGATCTCATTCAGCATGCTCGATTTGAGAAAAGCAGAGTATATGGAGGGAAAGCAAAAGAAATCAAATATGCAAACAGACAGACCCAATCAAGTCACACTCACAGTCCCAGCTCACCTTCAAATCCCATTATTCAATTAGAGCTAAATAAAATCCTGTGTTGAACAACATCGATCTCTTTTAGCTGATATATTTGAATTAACAGAAAATTAATCTTTTATATTAGATTTAGAGGATAACACAGAAATATTAATTGAAAACTTTTTATAAATTAGAAAAAGCCCAAATACGCTTAAAAAAATAAAATATTTTTAATACCTAGCTCTCATCCTGAGGAATAGGTATTAAAAACTCAATCAGATCTGACATTTATAAATCATCATCCCTTTCTTTACTTATGGAGATTAATTTAAGACAATTCAGCCACTCTGTATTTGCATTTGAGATGTGCTCATGAGAGACGAGACCTCCCCAGTCAGGAGAATATTACGGAGCTGGAGATCATTACCGGCCAGCTCTGCCCACCGAGCTCCCTGTCATGCCAGCTAGCCAGCCTGTTCACTTCAGGCAGGAGACAACTCACATTCCAGCAGATTTAAATAAGATTAAAACCTTTCAAAAACTCAGCCATGTCATCACTCCTAGCAGAACCGTCTTTACATTCTTCTTTCAACAACCCTCGGAGCAAAACACAGATTAATGGATTTATTCAGGGGACCTCTTGACAATTTAAAGAGTTAAAAGCTACTTTTGGGCTCACCCCCTACCTAGGCATCTGCAGCCCTGTGAGGTCCATCACCACACTGCTCCTCTGCCACCATGTTCCTCTACCTGAGCTTTGCTGGTGGCAACAGAGTCTGAGGGTCCAAACTCCACCTGCGTCCCCACCTACCCATCCCACAGGGATAGGAGGTGTAGGGGCGGAGGGAGAATTAAGGTCTCCTAACCTATGGCCAAGGCTTTTGGGCATTTGCTGACCCCAGCCCGCCTCCAGAGCGGCTACTGCTGTCTTCTTCCCTTCTCCAAGACAACAGCGCTAGTTGTCCTGCATTGATGATTCTCCACTTCTCCTCCCTCTGCTGGGATGTTACAGCATTTGCAGTACAAAAGGATTTCCGAGACCCCTTCATGTCTGTGACTAGTGATGTGACTGATCAAAGAAGCAGCCGGGAAAAGGGTTAGGCATCCCTATCTGTTGCCTCATGCCTGTGTAACGAAGAGAGGATTAGCCGCAGAAGTACAAAAGCAGCGTGCGCCCTCCTTTTTGCTGGTGGAGCCTCTGGGGACAGCAGTCACTGTTGGTTAGCTGAACTACATAAATTTATTTCATTTCTGGGTTGTTTTTTCTTGTTTTGTTTCAAAAGTCTAGGTTCAAGACTCTGGGCCTGACATCTCCTTCCTTCCCACACACGTGGCACATCTGCTGCCTGGCAGGCAACCTAGGAGACTTCTGCAGACATTTTAAATGGTGACGTCTATACGTGCGAGAAGAAAAATTTGACACGTGCAAGGAATGATAAAGGAGAGAAGCGCATGAGCTAATGATGGCCATTCATTTCAGATCCATAACGCAGTAATTATGAAGGGCTTATGGTTATTTTCTTTAAAAATGGGACAGTGGCCACATTTAGAGCTCGTGAATGCCAGCAGCATTCCTTCAGTGGGTAGGTTGGGTGCTGCACACCCTTTAAGGGGCAAGGGGCTTGTTACCCTCTATTTTTTTATAGCAAAAATTATCCGTGTAAGGCGACTCCATTTCGCTGACTTGAGAAGAGTTACTTCTCAAGGCATATTTTTCTGGCAACTGCATGTATAAGGAACTACAGCACAACTATTATAAAGAAAACAATGTGTGGAAAGTTTGTGCTGTAGCTATGACCTTGGATCAGACACACAGTTTGTTTTTGAAAAAAGACTGGAAAACTCACTTCCAAACTTTCCAGAAACAGTTTATGGAAGAAAAACAAATAAAGAAACCCAAACCAATGAAAATCAGGTTATCGGATTATTTTCAAAACAGACATGTTTCAGGCTGTTACAGGAAATCAACTAAGGAATACAAATGTGCACAAAATTAAATACGTATTATCCTACATACACTGTAATACATGGAAAATTGCTATCTGCTGGCATCTGCAAGAATTATCTCCAAACTCTAAGGAACAAATGGAAGTTGCAAGACATTTCAGATCTCTAGGACACCTTAGGAGCCTGTGAAAAAATGCTCTGCATTGAACTGACAGCCAGCAGGATTATTTTGTGCCAAGTGTTCATGTAAAACACTTTTTTATGTAACATTTTGTACATGGTTTTCAAATTCATGCTTTACTGAAGAACCCAAGTCAAACAAAACATCCTGATCATACAGAGTTTCCAATTTTAGTGGTTATCTGAACTCAAAAGCCAGAAGGTGGTTTAAATAAAATCAGATGGACGACAGGTAAATATACATATGTGCACGCATGTGTACATTCACACATGCACATGCATGTGATGGAAATCAAAGCTGAAAATAAGAGACAATTAACAGATGCTTGTATCATCAGATACCTGTATGATATTAATGATTTCCCCTTCTCCTAAAAATAAATAAAAGCGAAAGCTACACGGGGGAAAAAACCCCACACGTTAAAGATAAAATCTGGGCTTCAGGTACTATATATGAAGTTTGTACTGTTGTCTACAGGAATTCAGTATAACACCAATTCACTTAGTCTTACAAATAAAGACCGCCTATTATGCAATGCATTTGACTGCCAAAAGGTTAAATTACTAAATCCTTACTGGACACTTATTACAGATACAGACACAAAACATGCATATATGTTGTATTGACACCTGTCTCTTACCAAAGAGCATTGTTTATTCAAAATAATTAAAACAATAATTAGAAGCTACATAGAAGACTAAGTAAATTTTATTAAAACTCAAGACAGTTGCTAATGCCAGCAGCTCCAATAGCCCCGTGGTATAAGCCATGCTGCTTTCAACACACTCAATTCATTAACACAGGAGAAAAGCCAGGAACTAAGGGAAATGCAGACCATCTGCTCAATCCAGATGCAGTAAAACATGCTTCTTACCTCCAAAGCTATTTACCAGCAACAAACTGAGATAAAATCAGTTTAATCCTCTAATCACAGATCTAAAAGATTTTTTGGCATCATATCAACATAAGTAAAACTGAACTACATTCGTTTGAATTGAAAGAAAACTTTGCCAGTTCTTCTCACCTTTAGCATCTCAGTATAAAACAATTCTAAATAAAAAGAGATAACCTAGATACAGAAAATCTTAGTGAAACAAAAACACGCACACAAGCAGTCAACAACAAAATCCTCGTTCTTCTGCTGATACGTTCTAAAGATGTCTAATTGCTCTAACTAGCAATGAGATTCAATTGAAGCATCCGAGATCCCAGAAAGCGATAGCCTGCATATGTACTACTTCCTTGCGACAGCGGACCCCACGTTAAAGTAAAAACTGTAGCCCCCGTGCCTTAAAAGGAAAGCAGCAGCGTGGTTTCTTACCTTGAAGTTATGAATCTTCTCGTATTTTGGAATATGTTCATTTTCTTTCAGAGTCGCTCTTCTGACAAGCGATGTCAACTGCGAATAAGCAAAGAGTTTAAGAGGTTGCCAGATCGTCACAGACGACTTCTGAGTACCCAGTTTCATCCCCAAGGCCGCTATCAGTAAATCTTGTTGACGGCTCTCCTGCTTCGAGTTGTGCACCGCAGACCTACTCGCTTTCTGCCCTGACCAGGACTCTTTGGACGGCATGTTGGAGCTGACGGGAAGGAGGAGCGGCCCCCCGGGCCGATCTGCGCCCTCTCTGTATCAGGCTCGGTTTGCGGAACCCGAAAGGACCATCTCGGGCGCCTAAACGGCTCGGAGGGGCGGCGTGGCCATGGCAGGGCACTTGCTCACCGCGCGGCTAACTCAGCGAGGCGGCTTCCCCCGCTTCGATCCGGGCTCGGGGGCTCAGGCCTGCCGGGGGGCGGCCGGCGGGCCGGGCATGTGCGGCGGCCAGCGGCGGGGGGGCGCAGCCCGCAGCCTCTCCCTCCATCGGCGGCCGGCG
>NW_010972437.1:10838162-10851728 GCF_000737465.1 Haliaeetus leucocephalus | reverse complement strand
TACCAGCGGGGGGGCTGTCAGCGCGGGATGAGTCACGCACCGCTACAAAATGGCATCTCTTCGCCCCTGGGGGCATCCTCGGATGCGGCAGCCCCAGGGGACGCGACAGAAAGCGGCTCGCCCCGCACGGGGTGGGCGCCAGCAGGTAAGGCTGGGAGCAGCTAATGCAACCGTCGATGCTCATCCCTCTTCCTTTAAAACTCCATTTTTCGATGCCTTTCGTAGAAAGAGAGGCTCGTCAAACTCACGCCATCTAACAGCCTCTTCTAGTAGGGATGTGAACACAAATGCCACCAAAGGTCATCACACTGCCCTTCCCACCAAAGACCCAAACCCCAGTGGCTGTGCTGCCTCTCCTTAGGGATTCCTGAACGTTAACCGAAGGTGAATGACACATAGTCTCAAATCGGACCGAAACCTGCCGTTGGACTGACGGTGAAATGGGCACGGGACAATCTGGTCCTCGCTACCCCTCACACAAGCCAAAGGAAACAGCATTTCACACCAGCATCATTAAAGCGTTGCCGCAGGATGCACCAGAGTCGAAGTGTAACGGCCTCACGCAGGACCAGGGCAAGCCGTGCCATATCCACCCGGAGCTGCTCACCAGGGCAGCCCAGCTCAGGGAGGCTCTCCTCAGCTGCATGCCGACAGCTGGCAGGGGACACCACGACGGCCACTCGACTCCTGCCCTTTTTCTTCTAGTGCTCTCCAAGCATTTGTGAACAGTCTTTGTCAGAGACTGCAGAAATGGACCTTTGGTCTGACGGACTGACTGACTACGGCAGCGATTTACACTGTGGGGCTGACCACCACCCCGACAACTAGGGCACAAGAGGACTTTTCCAAGCGCACAGCCTTCCCGTGCAGCTAGCCAAGAGTGCAGCCCTCCCTTCCCTTGCCACAGGCTGCAGCACCACAACCGCTCACCCTTCTGCAGCAAAGGTATTTTTATCTCTCATGACTCAGTAACAACCAAAGACAAGCACAGTTTGTCACAGGCTTCTGGGTGGAATTGGTGTGTTTTGCAGCTGGATCACAGCATTACCATTTAGCTTCATCCTGCCAATACAGCTGAGAGCAATGCTCACCGTGAGCCCCTCCTCTGTTCCCTTGCATGGCCACCAGTATCTTCCCAGGTTTTTTTTTTTTTACAGGTTTTAAAAATCTGCTGGGTTTCAGCACAGGGCCAGGTTGCAGAGATGAAGGATCAACATATGTGCTTCGCCAACCACTAATCTGCAATGCAAGTTAATAGCTAATAATTGAAACACTGGCTATAGATTATACAGGATGAAGCTGTCGGGCATTAGTGGCTCATACAGGGGCCTTTGGAGTATCTGGCTCAGTTCCCAGTTTCAATACAAACAGGAGGCTGGTAGATCCATCCTATTGAGGAATGCTTTTCCAACAGCTGCCTCAATCTGCCTGTCTTGCTTTTAACCGCTCATTTCTGTTGCGGGTAAATAAATGCCCCTCTTGCATTTTTCTGCACATCCTTCTAAGTGTAACGCTCCATGGCAATAGGAGATCAAGAAAAATGAGGTGAGGAGCAAGAGATGGCAAAAACTGACCACCTCATCTATGTGAAGTTTGAGAACAGTAGGGACTCAGGGGAGGAGGAAGCAGACAGGCTTTCGAGCTCGTTCTCCCCTTTCATTCTAGCTAAAGCCACTTCATGGTTTCATTCCCAAGAACTACATCAGGTAAAAGTCCTCATGGAACAAGGTGGACCTAAACCTGCCCCAGAGGATTCATCCTCTCCAAACAGCTTTGAGTGACAACAGACTCAGGAAGCAAATTGTGAAAACTGAATTTGTTGGAAATAAATAACCCAGCGATTTTCAAGAGTACATTTACTATCAGAATCAACCCTTATTATTTTGCATAATTTCATTTAAGAAGCAAGATAAAGCATTCTGAATTTTCCTTTCAATTGTTGGTAGAGCGCATATTTGTTTGTTGACATACTTATTCCTTAATTGTCTGCTTCCTTTTTCCTAATTCTGAAGAACTGATTTATTTTCAATGGCACTTTAGAGTCACGTTAGTAGAAACCGATCTCTAGATCCTGGAAAATTAAATCTTAAGAATGCCGATAAAAAGGTAAGCAAAACTACCCAACAGGGAAAGGTCCTATCTCAGGGCTGTAATTATGAAAACGCGTTATAATCGGGAAAGTAGTTACAAGATTATGAATTTTAATTCTAACATTACTTTGTGTTACAGTAATCTAACTCAGACTATTTATTGGTTTTACATAAATCAGCTTCCCATTGTTCAGTGCAAAGCATTTTCTGCTGTTTACAAATATAGGAATACTGGGCTCACTACACTTACAGCCCTTCACATGTGCTATATGGACTATAGTTTTGCACACCAAAAACCTAGACTGAAAGAAAGTTAAAGCCATAAAGCTAGCAACTAAAAAATTATGAAAAATATATATTTGTTCTATTTCTTACATATATTTCCCCAACACAGTGTTGTAATTAAATTCATACAACTGCTTTCAGATGACATAATTCTATAACACATACGCTCATTTTTCTGCCATCGCCTAACTTTGGGAGTTTGGCATTGCAAGCTAGTGCTTTTCTTAACACAGCCCACTTCCTTTCTTTTGAAAACCAAAACGAAGAATGAAATTTCTGTTGTACACACCTTCCTGACCACAGTTTGGGTCATCAGGCAGGTCCAGATCTTTAGCTGACCAGTACCTGAGATAACAAAGTAAGAAAGATCCAGCCACTGTCCTCAGGTAGCCCTAGTCATTGCAGAGATGAGTCACCATCCCTGAGAGCAAACAAATGAAGTCACGGACCTGGGGTTTCAACTCAAATCATGCAGGAAGCTGTTCTCTCCCGACGCGCTCTCCTGCTCCAGCTGCCCTATGCTGTCTCGATTCTCAGCCTGCAAGTCCTGCTCTTCTGACACCCTTGGCTGGCTCTTGATTCAATGCCTGCCCTCCACCAGTAGCTCCTGCACTCCCACCCGCCAGCAAAATCTCCTCTCCATAGCCCTTTCATTTTCCAACAGTTATCTTTGTAACTTGCTCTGTCTAAAGTCTACCTTAATGGGGATAATTATTAGTTACTGTCTGCTCCATACCGGATGAAGAGGAGGTAAAATCTGGGGAGGAAAATCTTCTCCCTTCCCCTTTTCTAAGTAAAGTCTTGATTTTATTTTTTTATTAATTGTTTGTGACAGACATTTGCAATCATTGCATGTGTAGGGAGCAATATGCTGTGCAGACTCCAGGAGGAAGGAAACTGCAGGGCTGTCTTTTTTAAATTTAATTTAAGGACGTGATTTCACAGGATTGAGGTGAACTGAAAATGGAATGACTGGAAGTAATAGCTGAGCAACCTCTCAGCAGAGCATGCAACCAGAGCAGCCTCTCAGCCCTTTACATTTTAGTGACCTAAGCACTAAAAAACCAAACCCAGCAATACGTCAACCTTTAAACCAAGACATCTGTTTAGAGGTTCTACATTGTACATATGGGCTAAAGGGGGGGGGTGGGGGTGACTGTAACCTGCTATTTCAAATGTTCTCATTTGTTCTAAAACCTCAACTGTAAGAGTGGTTCAGTCTAGGTCCTACTGGGACTCTGCTTTCTGTACCTCCCCCTGGAGTAATCCTTCAGGGTATGGGAGAAACAGCTGTTTTCTTGAGCACTATTTGCTCTCAGTGTTAGCTGGATAATGTATGCATATTTTCTGGTACTAATCTCACAATCAGTAAGTCTTATTATGAAGACTCCACAGAATTGATTTTAAAGTCATCCACAGCTTGCAGTAAATTCCAATTAGTCACTCTCTGAAAGTCACATTACATAAGTTTAATCCAGTCACACAATTCAGTCAACATCGGACAAATTATCTTTCTAAAAAGGCAAATCAATGTATTCCCATTTGTTGAGTAATAAACTAAAATTACTCCAGAAAAAAACCCAGAAAAATTCAAGTCAGGTTAAGCTCACAAGTCCTAAAATGCCCAGATTAGACTTGATCAGACCTCCTGAAGCCCACGTGCATTCCCACTACAGTGGAGTGTTTAGTTTCATGACCACCTGGCTCCTCTCTCAAACACAGTATCGTGTTTTCTCAGTCTCGGGAATGCATGTGCAGTACGCTGCAGGCTTTTCATTCTCATATGGTATTTTCATGTTGTTATGACTAAATATGCCTTTATTGTTTCAGACTTTATATATAATATGATCCCTTCCCTCTCAGGAATGTATTTTAATAATAATATTAACCAGCAGTTATATTGCATGCATTTTTAAAAAAAATCAAAGATGATTGTACATATCTCAAGAAACAAGATATTTGGGTTGCTATGCAGTTAGCCACCATATATTCTGTCATGTTCTGTTTCACTGTATGGCTAACTTAGCCAAATGTGTATGCTCAGAAAATCCTTCCTTGCCTGAACACTTAATGAACATATTTTATGGGCTCAGTACATGATTTTCAAAAGCTAATCAGTCAGATTGTGAAACTGAGCCCAATTTCCTCAATGCTGTTCTTGGTGGAGGCTTGTTCCATGCTAAATATAATTTTCCCAGTCATATCTTTCACAGACTTGTTCCAAGGGGGGAAGGGGAGCCCAAAATTCTACTTTTTATTTAAAAGTGGTGATAAGTTGTTCTCATTTAATTTTCTTCACCTGTAGACATGCTAGTGCCAGGCATAGCCTCTGCCCACAGATAAATGGTGTGAGTGGAGGGTTGGAATGCTATTAAAAGAAAAGTTCAACCTGAAAGGTGACATCTCAGAAGCTGGATAGGAAGGACCATCATGCAGTCTCAGCCACCAGGGCAAGACTTCTCTTGCTGCCATTCCAACACAGCCATGTTTACCTGGCACATGGACAGCATCAGGCTCCCGCAATGCTCAAAGTATACTGGGATCCTCAGGCAACACACAAACCCACTTTGAGTCCACAGTTACCCACAGGGGAGTTGGGATTTAAGACATGGTTGAATGATGAAAACTTACTGCTGAGAAAAGTTCTATTTTTTTTAACAAAATTTTCCACACAGACTGACTTCTAATTAAATCAGACCTCCCCCCCCACCCCCCATGAAATACTTATTGCAAAAGCTAAAGAAATGGCTATTTATATTTTTGAATTTTTTTTTCTGATCAAAGTGCATGTGATTTCCACAGCAGGTAATAAACATTTTTATATCTAGAATTTAAAAAAAAGTTTTTTAAAAAAATGTTTTAATTAAAACCTTAATTAAACAAATTCAGCCAAAGTGTTGGCTTGGTTTAAAGCATGACTGTTGAATTACAAAAATTAAATAATCTAAACCAAAGTTTAAATTATGGAAAAAATGTTGCCCAATATTGCTGCTAGAAACTACTACGTAAAAAGTGAGTTCATTTGGCACTGTATTGTGCAATACAATTAGAGCACATTAGCATTATTTGGGAAGATTTTATGTTTGCGCTGATGTGCTTACCAGAAATACCCTGAAGTACCCTTGTTTTCATAACAAGGCAGCATACTCATAAAAAAGCAGAGAGATCTTAGGGGAAGCCAACAGAAAAGTTGTTTTTCCATAGCTTTACTCCTATAACCTACCGGTCACTGCAGCTGATCCGGATCTAGGTCAGCCGGCTTATTCTGTTCCTAGTGGCATGACGGGTTGTAGATTTGCTCCCGGCAGTTACCGATAGGGGCCTTTGGAAATGACAGTTGGGCACTGCGCACTGGCAAAAAGCATCCACTGTGACCATTCCTCTCAGTAACTGACAAGACAGAAACAATTAACTGTTTGGATAGTGGCACAAAAGCAAGGCACTTTTCACTGGCAAACACAACACATGTCTTTCCTTAGGGAGGGGGCTATTTTGGTATATAACCATGGATCTAGCTGTGGCAAAAATAAAACAAAAATTTCACAGTCCCTCCAGGAACAAGTTACGCTTTTGGTCTGGTTCTGGAGGACTTCGCTAACATCAAGCAACTTAGCTTTTAGCAAGGTCAGCAACCGGCCTGCTGTGGCTGCTGAAGGAGGGGGGATAATTCTGGGTTTTTCCTTCACACCCCCCAGGTACAAATACCACTGCGGGGGTGTACGTGGGCACGTGGGAACGCACACAGGCAGGGACGTGGATGTCGCAATCAATAACGGTGCCGAGCTGGGTTTTACAAGCAATAGCTACAACTTCATTTATGCTGTATAAATAATAATACGCTTCCTCACGGGGTCACGCTCTGGGGGAGGTGGCGCAGTCCTGCGCCCCTGCCGGGGCTCCGGCCTTGCCGTGGTTGGGTCCTGGGCCGGCCGAAGCCCCAGGGCCCTTCCCTGCAGACACTGACGTGGGACGTCCCCGTGGCCCCGGCTGCCTCCGTTAAAATAACTGACTGCTCCAGCCCTTCCCTTAAAGACAGAGACTACCAGCCGGCGCAAGGGGCAAGATATGATGGCTCCACAAAAGCTGAGCTGCTACCAAGCTGCGTGACACTGAGGCAGGATATGCCAATCAAACACCATGATAAAAGCTACCCAGAAAGCGAAGAAACAAGCTCTTTTCACTCCTAACTCTGACTGTCGCTAGGAAAGCAGTTCCCCATGACCACGAGTTCAAGCCGAGGTATCGGCCTCAGCAATTCTATCCTTGCTTTGCAGCAGCTCGTTACCACAATCCCATTCTTTTCTCGGGAAAACAAGCTGCATTAAAAGGGGGCCAACCCCAGCTGAACTCAGCAAGTACAGAAGGGGACCGAGAGTTGGTAGAGCACAGAAGATGCCACCTCCCTGCCTCAGGGGGCTGGCAGCATCACTGTTCCCGGGCAAAGTGTGCAAGACAGTTCATGAGCAAGGAGAAAAGCATCACAAAACACCAGAATTTGTCTCCAGTAAGTCCTTCAGATGAAGCCTGTCCTTTCCAGCTTTGCTTTCAGTCCTTTCCATCCACCTTCCATCTGTCACAGTTTTGGTTTTGGTCCATCCTATCTTCCTGTCCTCCCATGAGGAGTCTGGGCCATGGAGGCAGTAAGCTAAACAGGGAGTTAAAGCAGCCGCCTGTGCCAGGTACTTCTCTCCCCAGGAAAGGCAGAAGCAGAGAGACTGGAAGGACTACTCACACAGTTTAAGTTAACTATTACACTGTTACGCAGTGCTAAATCGGGCTAGAGAGGTCTGTCTTGCAGCTATGAGACCTATGGGAAGAGGAGTTGATGGAGCAAGGAGCTCTGCCTAAGGGAGCAACCCTCACACTGGCCAGCAACACGCAGAGCCTGCTCCTCAGCAGCTTCCCCAGCTCACTCCCATTTAGTCAGCATTTTCTATTTCAGCTAACAGCATCGTGTTTTCTTCTCTTCCCTGGTCTGTAGCGTGCTTCCTTGCTGGCCTGCAGGGAACCATGCCGTTGTGACCGAGGCACGACTGACGTTCCTTGCAGAGTGGGGTCACTCCAGCAAAAGCCTCTTGACTTGTCACACGTCAAGGCAGACTGTATTCCAAAAAGACCTTAAAAGTAATTTATAAATACCACAAGACAATGTGCTCTATAGGAGTGATAACAGTCAAAATGTAATGCAAATTGGCAGCCACATGAATGCTACTCTTTTGGCAAATGCTCTTTGTTACTAATACACTACATTTAAGTATCATAAGAGAAAACAGGCTGTTAGACTAATCTTCTGAAACCACAAGGGACTGGTGATAGTTTATTTCTCATCTGAACCACACTGTTATAAGGATTTCCTCAAATAAAAGGAAAAAAAAAAAAGAGAAGGCATGTCGAAAAGCTTAACTGTATCCTTTGATGAGGAACCTTACCCGTCTCATAGCAAGGAAATGTTAACAGTGGCCAAACTTCATGAAATAAATAATTTACAACACTTTCTTTATGATATCCATTTAGGAATCATATTGATAAGAGCAGTTTTTATAATAGGCCTCTGTATCTTTTTGTAACTGAAAATGTATACACTTAGGGATAACTACAATCATGTAATCCACAAGGTCTTTCTATTATTGTATTTATCAGTTTGGTTTTTTTTCATTTAATTCTCAAGGAACAGGAGTTTGGCTACTGGTATAAAATGAGCAAGCAGTATGGAAATATCTTTTTATGTCTTATTACCTGATGTATAATATTCATTTCACATTAGTCTTGTCTGGCAGTCTAATGTGTCTAATATCAGCCTTTTTTGTTCTACACCGTAATTCAATTTAGAGTAATTCAATGTATGTTATAATTGAAAACTGCAGCTCATTAATTTCTAAACACTCTTTGTATTTCAGACTACACCTGCTCCTTTGGCACATCCTCTATTTTGAATCCATCCACTTCTTCCTGAATAAGCTATGTTGCTATGATACATGTGCTGTCACAGTTTCTTTCTTCAACATACTTTCAGTCCATAATAATACTTATTTAGCATAAATAAGACTAAGAGTGCAAAGTCTCCTAATCCTTAATTATCACTTGATTCAACCCCATGAATCAAGGTGAAAACAATTTTTAACCTGAAGGAATACGAGAGTTGTGACATGGACACGCAACATTCTTGCAAAATGTATAATGGTGAAAACCTGCTTATGGACCACCTCACTGCAGAAAAATTATAAAATGAGGTAAGCCCCAGTGTCCATCAGCACTCCTTGCAGACCCTGATGACCAGTTTTCTAGGTGCATGTGTGTCCCTGGGTATAGCTGCACCAGCGCTGTGGGTCAAGTTCTACATTCATTTTATACAATGCAATTAGGCAAACTCAGAAAATGAGGCAGGCTGATCATCCTTCAAGTCTCTCATGTAGGCTCCCACTATCCTTGCATAAATCTCTATTTAAATCGGGACTGATGTGAAACCTGCAATGAATGAAACAGAGTGGAATTGGCAGTGGAATTATACTCTGCTCCCAAAGTCAAATTATCAGTTATTATCAAATTATCAGTTTATTGCCACCCATAAAATCTTCTAATCCCTGATCACATTCTCAGAAAAGGCTCATTTTACATTCTGTTGACCAGCGTTCCAATTTTCTCATTTCTCCTGTTCCACATATGGTTCATCTTTCCTATTTATTCCCTCTTAGTTTCCTAATTAGCATTTTAAAATGCCTCTGCCATGAAAATTTTCATATAAGAGCAGGAAGCATCCCATTTCCCTAGAGGAAGCTATAACTGTTAAAAATTCTTACTTAAGACAGGCACTCAAGAAACCATTGTCTCAAATGGTCAAACCCAGCATCTTTGAAACAAATTTAAATAATGTCTTGATTGGAAAACTGAATCATTTTGAATGACTCAAAATGGGGCTGGCAATGCAACTCCCCATCATAAATTTGGGCTATGCAGATTATTTACCTTTTGGGGGAGAAGCAGGCACTGGCATGTGGACAGGTTATACAACTTCTGTTACACAGGAGGGACTTTTTTTTTGTTTTGTTTTGTTTTGTTTTGTTTTTCCCAGTGAGCCTGTGTTTTCTTGCAACATAATGTTTAGTTGATGGCTATTTTCAGCTGAAATGAAATACACTAGTCCTAAGTCCCAATCAGTAACTCAAAGATTTGACATTTGGGATTTCAGAGGCATATGATCTTTGGACAGAAGCTCTTATTTTGAGTATAGGGCACATCGAAGATAAAAGACTAAGTTTGGGGTATAGTTCCATTTCTTAAATTCATTCACAAAGAACAAAATTATTGGCAATGAACAAAATGTTTATCCAGCACAGCTGCTTTCTTCTTAGTCATGTTTTTCATCTCATCTTACAGGGCAATTTTTTATTTGTACTGCCACCATCAGCTAGCACTTTAAGTGACACTGCACATAAGATTTCTAACACTGAGGTTGTTTGAATGTTCAACAATAAAAATTTCCCAAGAGAATTAACCCATAAGGCCCATTAAAAAAATTTATCCAGTAAGCTCTTGGCACTATCAACTTGCTGTGCAGTAAGTCTGCCTTGCGAACTCCAGTGTGTGACAAAAGTGATAGGCAGCTTCCAGGCACCAGGCTGCAGCGCTGCGGCAAATGCTAGCAAGGATTTGGAAGCTGGAGTGAATGAGAAGCTGTCACTTAAGAGACTGAGCACTTCAAATTCTGTGAAAGATAACAACACATGGTACTTTTTGAAATTTTTGTGCATTTGTATGAAACACGTCATTAATCTAATCATCAGCCAATTCACAGAAATGCCTGAATGCAAATGTAATTCACTATCACATTAACTTTGGGAAATGCTTCAAGACTTTTCCAGCAATGTAAAATCATCAGAGATCTTCAACCAATAAACTATTTGATACATGATATAAAGCATAGAGCTTTTAAAATATTTCATCATTACATGCAAAATGGAAATTGGGAATACAGCCTTTCATATTTTCACAGTATTCCTCCCCTCTTCTCTCAGGAAGGAGAAAAGCTGCTTGCCTCCAAGTACTACTAATCTAATTCACAAATTGGAAATCACATACACATATGACTAAGGTTTAATAGAGAACATTATACTTTGTGATACTAGCTCTAATGTTCCTTAGGCAAACTATTTCAAACTGCTGCAGCTCTAACCAAATGCAATAATAATCCCCACAAAAAAGCAATACAGTCTAAGTGCATTATAATATGAACTTCACTATTAGAAACACATTATCCTGTAGTTATCTTGGAAGTTGTATGGGTGTGAGGAATATCAGTACTAAAAGGACAAGGATTAGCGCAACAACTGTTCATCAACTGAAAATCAGATTATTCAGCGTGATGATTGTTACCTTGCTTAAACATCAGGACTGTAGGAACAGTGAATGCCAGAAGCAACACTGTTTCTAACTGCTGATGCCATGCAGAAAAAAGGTTAAATATGGAAAATGTTAATGTTCTAAAAGTTAATGATCAAAGGAAGACTTTGCAAAACTGTCAAGAGTTGCTGTCTTCGCTGATGACGAGTGTGACAGGTTTGAAGTAATAAGAGCAAGCAGTTTATTGAGCTTAGTAACAAAACTGCTCTCCTTACTTTGTTCAAATTCAGAAAAGAAAAACATTCAGCTAGAGACTAAAACTAAGCATGAGAAGTTTTATCTGAAAATATCTTTTTTCTTGTGAAAGATTAAAAGGAATGAAACAAGGACAAGAACAGATCAGCTTCTGCGACATTAACCGCAGGATAAATGGTTGTTCTTTTTTTCTTTCACAGTCTAATACTTCATTTAGGCACCTCTAACTACTTCTTTTTTTGCTACCACTTCTAAAACAAGTATTTCACTCTTCATGGGTCTTAAGGGTTTGGTAGCCACTTATGAATGAGCAATTATTAGGGGAGCAGATGTGCCTGCCTATCAGGCGTTTCTCTAACCAAACGGGGTGCGACACACCAGACCGCCACAGCTCCATGTCCTTTCCATCGTTGTACATATGCCAAATGACATGTATTTGTACTTATGAGCATGTAAACGGCAACCAATGTAAAATGCTTTCCTCCCTCCCATCTAAACAAAAAACACCCCACCCCACCCCTTGCAAACAGTAAGGGAAAAAGGAGCTTATCTGAATAATGGTAGACGTAAGTGGAGAAAATCCCTGGAAGTCAGCCTCTTAGCACAGATTTATGCAGGATACAGAGTTGCAGAGAGCATAAAACACAAGACATGTCAGATATTAGTTCACAGCCAAAGGGGCTACCAACTCCACTTTCTGCAGCCCTGGCTTTTCCTTGGGACTCTCATGTTCAACTAGTGACCAGACCTGACCCTGTCTAGTTTATGGGATTAGACACAATCATAGCCCAAGGTGATTATCACCAGCTATACAGTGTCACGTTATAAAGTCTAAGTGAGGTAAGAAACTTGTAAATAACAAAATTATCCTTTTATAGGGCTCTTAATTCAACAGTCCAGTCTGTTTCCTGTAGAAGTGATTAGTAATAGAAAATAATTAGGAGATGCCAGATGGGAGGAGGAGTTAAAAAAAAAAAAAAAAAGACTCAAAACTCGCACAGCTAAGGAAAGAGAACAACAAATGAGGGAGCTGCCAGCCAGCAACCCACCGCAGTCCCTCACCGTCTGGGAAGCTCTTTGCATAAGCAGTAAACGACAACCACGTGCTTGCTTTAGAGACTGCTCTGAAAGAGACCCACCTTCTCCTTTCTGAGGCCACTGCATGGATTATTCAGTTGTGAGAAGGCATAAAAAGTCAAGGGAAACCACAGGGTTGGTTTTTTTTAAGAAAGTTTATAATTTCCTTACATATGACTATGAGGCTTCCCTGCCATATATCTAGGCAGCCCTTTTGGAAACCTCAAGTATAAGGCCCACAGGGAAGGTAAGCAGCAGACTCCTACAGCGTGTTAGGACTGAAGCCATGACAGCTCTCCGTTGCTCATCAGGAGTTGAGCTGGACCTCTATTCCTGTGTCCCATATACTAAGGTCCACCAGGATGGGAAAAATCTCTCTCGCCCTGAAGAGCGCCCAAAGAAAGCTATCATTTTTGGCTCTTCAAGAGCTAAGGGAGATTCCTTCCTCCCTCCCTGTGATCCTCCTTGCACTAGCCTATCCCAGTTAAAAAGGAAGGAAACTTCTGCCAGGACACATTAAGAGAAGCTAAGGCTATACGGTACTTTTTTGAAAGGCATTAAAAATGTAACCAGACCCAAACCACCAAGCATTAGAAATCCTGGAAGAACCGCTGGCGATGGTGAGGGCTTCACACTGACTTACCTCACAACACTGAGAAACACGGGAAAACAATAATAGCTTATTCATTGCTAATGGTTTCATTTTATCAGTAGCAACACAACCAGTATTCTTCAGATTTAATTGCACAGCAACTGTACTCCTTTACAGCCTTTTTAACAGTTATGTACACTATTAATTTTACAAAAGGCTCAATCAGGCACAGGGCATATACTGAGCGTAATTATTCCCCACACTTTGCTGAGGGTCTGGTCTGTGAGCCTGAGAGACCAGACCCCCTGATTTCACATGGCAGCTGCCTGTCTCAGCATAATTAGACACTGGACTTTCTAAAGCCTTCATCTTTGTGTACACATTTCACATGTCAGATCATAAAAGAGCCACACTTACGTGAAAAAGCAGAAAGTAACATTGTCATGGTTTTGGCTGGGGTAGACTTAATTTTCTTTCTAGTAGCTGGTATAGTGTTATGTTTTGGATTTAGTATGAGAAGAATGCTGATAACTCACTGATGTTTTCAGTTGTTGCTAAGTAGCATTTATACCAAATCAAGAATTTTTCAGCTTCTCATGCCCAGCCAACAAGAAGGCTGGACGGGGGACACAGCCAGGACAGCTGAGCGAAAGTGGCCAAAGGGGTATTCCATACCATACGACATCATGCCCAGTATATAAACTGGGGGGAGTTGGCCAGGGGGAGTCACTGCTCAAGAACTGACTGGGCATCAGTTGGTGAGCAATTGCATTGTGCATCACTTGTTTTGTATATTCCAATTATTTTATTATCATTATTTTCTTCCTTTCCATCCTATTGGACTGTTCTTATCTCACCCCATGAGTTTTACTTTTTTTTCCCCGATTCTCTCCCCCATCCCACTGAGTGGGGGGGGGGGGGGAGCGGACA
>NW_010972437.1:10778970-10838152 GCF_000737465.1 Haliaeetus leucocephalus | reverse complement strand
CCCGTTCCCCCCCCCCCCCCGCGGGGGGGGGGGGGGGGGGAAGTGAGCAAGCAGCTGCATGGTGCTTAGTTGCTGGCTCGGGTTAAACTACAACAAACATGAAAAGTCATCTCAGCAAGCAGTCAAGTGACTTGTACTCATGACAAAAGGCTGAAGTGGGATGCTGATCCTCAACTGTGCTTACCTGCAAAATAGAGGAAATCTCTCTACAGGAGTAGCATCGTGACAGGAAGCACACTGTGCATTTGAAATGGAACCTGACCTAAGCCACTCCTCACTGTCTGAAGTTTGTGGAGCCTTATTTATTTTGAACCTTGTAATACTAGACCAGCAATAGGCAATCAGGCTACCAACAAAAGCATGTGACTTTCATTTCACATTAATCCCACACGTTATTGTGTGAGCATTAAATTAATGTGCTTTGGAGGCACAGGCATGCACACAGAGGCAGGCAGGTGAGGTCCTGCAAGGCTTACTGGAATCAGCTGGGATGCCATTTGTAACCCACAGGAACTAATAGAGCACAGCTGAGCACTGACCAGAGCTGGCAAGGAAAGAGGAAGAAAGAATTTGGCCTGGGAAAAACAGGAGAGTTATGGGACCATGTTTAGCACTAGAGCTGAGCTATAGGTCCAGTAAGAAACCCTTAAAAAACAAGTCTGGCTTGTTAATTTATCCTTTATAAGCACAAGATACTGACAAGAGAAAAATGAGATATTCTATGACCTGGGAATTAAATTAGCAAAGTTTATGCTTCATTTGGAAGCTCTGAATCTTACAACATGATCAGTTTATGTAATCTTTCTAGTGTATCAATTTTACTGCCACACTGAACATAAATAAAGGCTTAGGTTACTCTCAGTGATTATGAGTAGAAAAAGCACCCTGCAGTTTGGAGAAAAGAATTTTCTTTGTGCTGATGTCTGCACACTGGACAGCATGTTTCTCAGGTCTTAATAAACATATAGTTAAGTTAAAAACATATATGTTTATAAAAAGGCATCATAACCATTTGCAGTCTTAGTTTGAACTGTACATGCCATACATAATGACATAAATGGCACTAGATCCCTACCACCATAAATGCTAATGCACAGAAAGGGAAGATAAAGAAGACTAAGGCTGGGGCAATCTCCGCAGAGTACGATGTTGCCAATATGTTGGAGCAGCTACCTAAAAAGTAGGCTTGTCTTTCATCTGGTAGGAACTTTCTTGCTATTGACAAAATTGTCTGTGCTTTGAAGTCTCTGCTGAAAGATGGGCTAAACCCAGAAGAAATAAATAGAAGTTTTTGCTTTCCACAGAGTTATGTTTTATTTATAAATTACATTAAACTTACAGAGTGATTGTCATGGACACCCGCGCAGGGACTGGAAAGGAACATTTCTGAGAAAAGAGTTGACAATCTCCTCAAGTTAACCCATGGGATTCTTCAGTGCTCAGTCTCCTGTGTCTTTAAATGTACTTTAAAGTAAACATTTATTAGTTGTACTTTTAAAACCATTACTTCTTTGTTGCTACCCTTGTTATAGCTATGGCTTGTCTAGAGTTTTATACATTACACACCCATCTTTTCTAATAAAATTAAGTTAATTTGAGTAAATAGAACTTCCAGCATCAAGATTTCTTCACTCTCAAAGCACATTTTCCTCCTGATTATTAAGACCACATCTTCTTTTTAGTTCTTATCAGTCCCAGCACTGGCATTACTGGGCACCGAACAGTGTTGTTCGAAGCTGTCTTCCTCCATCACAGACCTTGCTAAGGGAGCTTATGCTTCTACAATGGACTACTGTAACTTCCTCAGCTACATTTTCTGATGTCCTTTCACTGAAGATAAAATAAGCTTTGGTGAAGGAAGGTTTAAGGCAGATCTTACTAACAGATTTGACCGAGAACAGCAGTAGAAAAGTAGTAGTGCCATTAACAAAAATACCAGTGTCAGTTCAAGGCTGGAAAGTGAGACTGGTCCCTCTGCAAACACCCTTGATTTTTTATGTGAAGGCTCTTATGAATCTGTTAGAAATGTACACAGGGGTTGCAATTAACTTTGTGATCTGGATTATCTTTGGAGGCAGGCTTAAAAGCATGTTTCCTACTAGAATGACACAGAATTACATTTCCAGATCTCCTTGCACAGGGTTGCAGACAATCAGCCTTCATCGCCCTGGAGGAAAAAATAGTATCACCACTAAGGTCATTAAAAATAGAACAAGAGTGCTCTTGTTGGGTGACTGCTGCCACAAACCTTCTCTCAATTCTTTCCATCTGCAGGAATCGAACTGAATGTAGTACAGTCTAGAAGGGGTCTTTAATTGATTTGCAGCCACCAAAGTTTCTTGAAGAAATAGCACTTATCACCAAAGTAAACATGAATAGATGTGATTCAGTTGCTACCCTAACATTAACCTCAGCATTTCATTCTGAAAGACGGGATAACTCATACCTAATTATTTCATTTTCTCATAGCAGATATTAAATCCTGATTAAATCACTCATACAACTTCTTACATTACTATCTCAAAAGCATGTCAAAATGAAAAAAAAAATCATGTTTTGCAGGGCTTTCAAGAAGGACTTCAATTTATGTATTTAGGTTTTTATGAACTTTGAGAGCTACCATTTTTATAAAGTATTTAACTGAATCAAGTCATCTGCTCCAAGGCCATAATTACCTTTGAGAGTGGAGAATGTTCAGAGATCCATCAGTATTCAAGGCATGGGAGGAATAGTAAATCTTGTGATACTGGGTATTATTTCCACTTCCACACCAGGCCATACAGACTAAATCCACATGGGAAGCCCTCTTTCAAATGCATCTTAGCTCTCTCTTAACACACAGACCACGATGGCTGCACAATTGAGTTCTGAACAATCTGCAGACTCTTCTGGGAACCAGCATTACCTTTTAGCATGGCAGCTAAAATATCTATTCAGAGCATTCGAGCATGACAAGCACTCTCCTGTTTTCACTTTCCACTCCTCCAGTTATCTCTGACTATTTATTAATTCTTTCATAGGTTATGAAAATCATAAACCATTAACCAGGAATTTTAATTTTAATTTTTAATATATACTTGTACATGGTAAGCAGTCATATTCCTTCCCATAATCAGTGAAGCACATGCTGCGCAGTCAATTATATTCTCATGCTTTTCCTATTAAAAACTGCGTATCTTAAATCACACCACAATATGGTCTCTTGTAGGACTCAGTACTTAGGAGTGTTGTGATTTGTGTCCTACAAACCTCATCTAACAATTGCATAATTTTTGTCTTTTCATCTTTTATGGTCTTTAAATCCTTCCCCTTTACCAAGGTTCATTTTTAATGTATTGCATATGACAAGTCACCCAACACATGCTGAATTTTTCTACTGTAAATTAATTGCTGAAAAGAGGGGGGAACAAATAAAGTGTTATTAGTGCTTGCTGGAAGGAGGCATCTAACACAAATCTGTGGCGTTCCCTGCTACTGCCCCACATTAAATTAAAGGCTAGGTGAAGTGCTCTTTAATATTTAATTCTCAAGTTTGGGATGTGTTCTCTGGCTGCCCAATTTCCTCCACTTGATTTTATGGCAGAAAGCGAAACTACATTCCCACCAGCTGTTCCCCAGCCAGAGCCTGTGTGTCTTTCCTTCTTCTGAAGGGTTTATCTTTCATACACCACCCACACAGGACTGGGCAACAGTCGCAGGCACAAAGTTTAGATTCTGATCTGAACAACCTCAGAGGCTGCAAATCTGGCAATGTATTTTGGCTCAGGATGATCAATGTTCAAGACCCAGACTTCTTCCTCTCTTTATGGAGGAGGAAGCATACAGTACAGGGAGAAGCTGTGTGGCTACAGTATAAAACTGATTGAGACACATCAATTGCCAAATACTGTACCCTGTTAAATTTTCAACCTCACCAAGGGGCTAATAGCCTAATGTTGTAGCACACAGATTTTGCTGTTTGGATCATAAGCCAATGTTTTACTCTTGTTGGATTTTGAACAATTTTCTTTGACTTCTTTGTTAGAATTGTCAGTATCAATTCAGTGATATCTCTTTATATTGGACAACAGGAATCACTCTGCCATCCCTCCCACCAGAGAGAAAGAAAAACTACTTGACCTATTTATAAACGTCCTATAAGAAAGCTTCCTGATATCATGGTTAAATGATTCATAATAAGGTAAATACTATGTTATTATTAATTGAAGTTTTCAAGTAAGTATCAGTAAGAACCAGGAGCCTGCACAAAAAGGGTAAATTTACCTTCTGAGCAATTTAGTCAAGGATATGTATATTTTTCTTATTTCATTATTATTATTTTACCAAAGAAAGCTTATAAACTTGCAGAGAGATTGAGTCTTCTGTTTAAGTGGAGATGTAATCTTTCCTGTGTTCCTTGCTGCTAGCATGTTAACTTTTTATAGTAAGTAGGCTTTTAGAAAAGCCAGAGAAATATTTCCTTTCATCCAGTACTCATGCTTTAAATGCAAATTATTTGTCAAACAAGTATATATATCATCATTTCAATTTTTTTTTAATAAAATTAACCACCAGGCATGATTCAGTCCTCCAGCCAGTCAGTTATGTTCACCTCACTGAACCTGAAACGGTTCTCCCAGGCTGTCAAGGTGACAGCTTTAGTGGGTGTGCAAGTAGTCCAGTCCCCCAGACAGTGATGGGAGACACCTGGAAAAGCCCTCCAAGGCCTCCTCTCCCCACCACTCCTACACTGCACATAGCCACCACCCCCCATGAGACATTCATCAAGGCCACCACCGTATCCCTCCCCCTTACCATGCTCCCCACACCCTGTGACTTACAGAGGAGGGAGAAAGGATTTGGCAAGCCTTAGCTGGACGCTGGGGCTTGTTCCAAATGCTGAGGTTGCTACTGGGATCGGGTGTTGGCCATGGGGTTGAATGCCTTATTCTCCTTGGAGATTGGTTGGTTGAAGTGACACTCGGGACTCTCTGTGTCATCTTCCAGCAAAGACCCTGAGACGTGTATAGGCAGTGAAGATGTCACCTCTGTGCCACTCCTGCGCAGCCATGGGTAGTAATCCCAACTGGATAACAACTTCAATATTAAACTGAAATCTCCACATTTAACTATACTGTGATGCCTGTGTGCCTCATTGTCTTCACATAAACATGGTTCCAAGACAAATAAAGAGAAAAGGCTCAAAAGCTGGGCTTCAGGCCAGTAAACACCACTGCTGTTGAACAATGTTGCAGATGAAGCCACCTGAGTTCCTTATAACTTCCAGACAAACGGGGTGGGATGTTGCAATTACATAATTAACCTCTCTAAAGGTTTTTCACCTAAAATTTCAATCTGTGAGAAATAGTTAATAGTTCTTGTGCTATTTCATGAAAAATGTTTCAAAACAATATGTAAACCTTGTTGGTAAGTCTGACATAACACCGTGTAATCTATGGAAAAACCAGCATTTTTCAATAATAATAACTGAAATCCCTTTCCTATGAAAATTTTTTCAACAGTCTAAAAAATGCTGTGACAGAACAGAGTTCTGTTGTCACTTGAAAGTTGCTAAATGCAGGAAGAGTTAATTTTACCAAAGAAACCCAAAGCAGTGACTTCCAGAACTCTTACAGAAGATTTTTACCCAGGCTTTGCATTATAATGAAAATCCTTTTGAAACAGCATGCTGCAAGTCAGTGGCTGTCAAGAGCTGTAACCAATAACTAACCCCTCTACTATTGGTACCTAACAGGCAAGAAATCGGATATTTAATATGGTCAGCTAGCTTCAATATCCCCACCAGTATTTCTTTTGTCAAAGTGATCTGATAACAGTGAAGATTCATACTTTAAGCTAAGTTGGGTACTTCATCTCTCAGCAAATTCAATGCAGGATGACAGACTCTGCTGGAGAAGGATTTGAAGGACCAAAGCCATGAGCCTCCTCTCTCTGTGGACTCTGTACGGAGCTTAGTTTTACTGTAATAGTCATGTATGTTGGAAATTGTCAGTGAGACCTTTCCTCCACTTCAACAAAAACTGAAATCATAGACATATTTCTGATTGGAAAGATAAACAGATGATCCCAACTAAGGTTAGCATTTCTTCTAAGCTTTATAAGCATATTAGACACTCCTAATGTCATTCTGAAGTTTGTGAAATAGGGGAGCATATCAGACTATTATACATGCATTAACACCTACACACATGTGAAAATACACTTTAAAAAGACTTTCATATGTCAGCTTTTCAATAAACAAAGTATTTAGCTTAACATGATGGAATTTACATTATGTTTTCTTTTTAAGTTTAGTCTCTGCCACACAAATGAAGTTTCAGGCAGCTGCTTTGTCTGCCTGATCCATTCCCAACCTCCTTTAATATTTCTATTTTCACCAGTTCTAAGATTTCTTTGTTGTTCATTTTTCTTTTATAATCCAGGACGCAGTTAGTTCTCAGCTGATACTGCAACTCTCTGAAGAGAGCAATCCTTCTTCATAAGTCTGGCTGAGGCCAAAAATAGCTCTGTCAGCTTCTGACAGGCTGAACTTAGCCAAGTGAAATGTTTTAACATTTTATCAACTTAATGAACAGTCTTATTTATAATGTGGACAACTTTACTGTCATTTTATGCAGACTGCTGAATAGATTATGGAATGCATTTGTTTGGGGAATGCTGAATGTGTTAAGAAACATAATTTTGGACCAAAGGGCAGTTGTCTTATAAACTGTAAACAATGTTAAGATTAAATATTCTTAGCCTGTTTGAAATAAAAGAGTGGCTTAATGGTAACATCTATAACTGTGAAAATACCTGAAAAAAGGAACCTTGCAATGATAAATAACTAACCACCAAATCATAGAAATTTGCAATATGCAAAGATTACCATTAAAAAACCCTACAACCCTACAACAGTTTAAATATTATTACTAATGCAATACTGGAAATAAATATGTAGACTAAATATCTACAGATACCTTCAGCACTTTATAGTAGAGGAGGAGGGTTAAAAGCACAAAATAAAAAGGTCTAACAGAAAAAAGAGTGTGGGTTAACAATTGCTTACCCTCTTTTCTGCTACCTCATCCTCTCCTGTAGACTCTTTGCCATCATGTTCATCTCTCAGGGTTGGCATGTGTTTTTTGTGTGCTGGCTCTCTGTTTAAAGTTGTATATCCTATGTGTTCATAAATTGGATTTATTGTCATCTTGGCAATGTATTCAGCTGCCTTCGTTTCAATATAAAGAGTAATCAATCCATCTGTCACCAGGTCATGGATGGACTCAAAACGTTTCTCCCCAACAAAGTGCTTTCCATCGTAGTAGAGTCTGAAGTTTCTGGTTTGACTTCCAAATCTGCCTCAATGAAATGGGAAAGTTTTTTTTATAAAGAATAGTAAGCAGAATAAAGAAGAGTAAGCAAGCCTTTGCAAACAATAAAAAACACTTTAGCACTTAATGCTGTGACTATGCTCTGTGTCTGGTCCAGATGAGAATGAAAAACTCAACCACTGCTTAGCACAGATAGGAAGGACAGAGCAACAACAACCGCAGACAGATAGCCAAAACAGTGACTGTCCCAGAAGGAGCTGTTTGTTCTCTTATTCTTTTAGCCCCTCCATTATACTGTGGAAAAACTGAAAATTACTTCACACTCTTTATGGCTTTTTTTAGTACTTTACTACTGCATCGCTGTAGTCAATTTGCTTGGCTCTGATATGAAGAGTTCTCATAATAGAGTCCTCTATTACGGTTGATCAATACGGAGTTTTGATGCCGTCTCGGACCTCTGCGCCCCTGCTTGCTTGCAGGAAGAGGCCATTCAGGGTTCAGCTGAGCTTCAGTGCCAACAATTACACTGAAGCAGAACCACTGCCAGAATTGGAGCAGCACAGGACAAAATGGCACAAGGGCAAGCATTCTTTATTCCTGGCCAAAGGCCAAGGACTAACTCTTCAAGCTTTGTACAAAAGTCCTTCTGTGTTATGCTTGTTAAGTCCTGAGCTTCAAGCAAATCTTTGTAATATACAGGAAACACAACGTGGAAGCTATCTGATGGCTAGCCATTCTGCAGTTGGGGTGGAGTAGGGTTTTGATACAGGCTCTTAGCAACCATAAGAATGCCAATTTCACCTGAATATTAGCATATTTTCAAAAACTGTACTTAAGAGTCTGTAACAAATTTCTGCCTAAAAGCAACGTGAAAACACACCAGTGTTTGCACTTGGCAACAACCAATGCATTTCCTGCGGAGAAGATGGAGGCAAGAAGCTGCTTTCACAGCTCACTCCAGTGTTACTCCTTGGTCAGACAGCAGCAAGGGTGGCTGCTCAGGATATCGGGCCCCCTTATGAGGTCAGATCTGCCAAATAAATGTTAAAAACTGAACTTGAAAGGATGGATTGCTTTCACTTTACAATCCATTGCTTCACAGGAGATGTTAAGGAACAAAGTAAACCCTGGTGCTTTGCTGAAGTGGCTCCTTTTCAATGGGGCCTTGCCAAACAGGGGAAAGCATAATTTTAGACCTTGCCTCAGGTGAAATTTCTTGCAAATATGGGCAAAAACACTTGCTCTGTGATGTATACTTTTTTTCTTGTGTTCTGAATCAAAATTCCAACCTTCCCATCCCCCTATCAATAATCTGACAGTGACTATAACTTCAGGAGCTGCTATTTTTATGTAATGCTCAAATGTGAGCAGGCCCTCAGGAATCTCTGTCCTGCTCAGTATGAAAAAGGGACATGATGTGTATGAACTACCTGGGCCTTTTACTGGAAATGAACTGGTACTTCTACACACATTTTTATGCTGCACAAACCAAAAGTCCACTGAATCAAACTGAAAAGCAAGAAGTTACAAAATGACAGAAAGAAATACAGTTTTACCCAATGCTAATTTCATCACAGGATGCAATTCTGAGTGAATGTAAGTCATTCAGAAACTAGAAAGATAATGTCCTAAGTTACAGCAGAAGGGATAGGAACACGTTCAGACCCATTCTTCAGGGCATCTTTCTACTCAACGTAGCGTGTTGCAAAGAAGCTTTGACCATGAGACGTGCTCCTTGCATACCCTCCACTGTCAGAGGAGTCAGCATGAGCCAAGTGTGCTCAGCACTTTGCAGTGCCAAAGTGAGCAACCTTCACTGTCTTCTGCTCAAGTCAGTGGGAATAATGCACATGGAGTGCATACAAGCACTGTGATGTTAAAATTTGGCAGGAGAACTGAGTAAGTTTGAAGGTGAAGAATAATGGACCTTAAATGACAACATGCAATAGAATTATTTTTATTAAGAGATGTAGCAGGTGAACTGCTGCTCTAATCAGTAACATATGCTCTGACAGTATTCATAGCAGTTTTAAACAAGCTGAAGGTCACTTATGGCTCTTAGCTTTCTAGAAGAGAAAGTATTACACTAATCTTATCAAGAGAAGATAAGGCACAGAAAACTTCTCAGGGCCTATTACTAAGTACACATGGTGTCTTGATTTTAGTAACATCCTTCAGAGTCTAAAACAAAGTTCTGAAGAACAAGATGGCTAAATGCAGAGAACAAACAAAAGTTCTTAAAGGATTAATCTTTTTCCCATCAGGGTCAGTAGGTACACGGTTCTAGCCCAGCTATGTTTTCCTGAGTAGCCCCTACGCTGTACGTCTGTTCAGACTGCTGCACATGAAGCGTGTCTTTGAGAGATACTACAAGGAATAGGATTTCCAAAAGTACATAATCTTTATCCCACTGCTCCTGACCCACATTTCAGCACATGAGTATCTCATAGACAACATTCCACAGTTTTAGTTCTTTAACATCTTAGCATCCCATGCCTAAATACATCTCCCTCGTCAACCTCACAAACAGACATAAACTTCCTCCTGTATGGATCTGGGGAACTGCACATCAATTTCTTTTGGCATGTGTGGCCTTCCAAAGGTACATTCAACTTTCTCGATTTAAAATACATTAGGATAATTTAACTATTACCACTTAAAGAAAGGTATTTAGACAAACAAATTACTCCGCATCAGTGTCATAACCACTTGGAAAAGGTGCTTGCTTATCAGCTGCAAGAGGTGAACATTGAATGGTTTGCCTTTATCTGATTTCCCATTTGTTCCAAATCAAACTTTTTTCTCTCTATTCATTTCTTATTGGATACGTTGTGGGGAAATGTACTGTTTTTCAAATAGAATCCTATTAGCAACAAGAAGGAAAAAAAAGAACCCCAAAACCCCACAAATCAATGAAACACCAATCTCTTACAAAGATGGTACCATCAATAATGCATCTTGGAATCTTGTTTTATTTCTTTCTGATCACACAATGATACTACTCTGATCAAATTACAATATCAATGCAAACATACTTGTCCAATTGCAAATGATCAATTAAAATTTAATCATCAGTCCCTTCAGTCTTACTTAAAACTATGGTTTAAATTTTTCCATTAGCAAGAATATTTCCTTATGTTTACTTTCAATAACATTACTGCAGCCTGGTTAATTATACATTACTGTGGCAACTAAGTAGAGCCAAGATCTGATATTTCAACTTCCTGATGGTGTCTTCCTAAAGGCAAGCACCAGTACCAGCTGTTTTTTGTTTAAGAAATAGAAAGCAGGACACAGATAATGTATGTTCTCTTTTGGTTTAAACAGCGGAACATTAGATGTTTTTCCAAGAAAAAGAAATAGACCTCTGACATGTCAAACAGCCTCATTGTGTCCACTGTGCATTTGTTTGCAAGCAGCAGGACTACAGATAAAAGACTTTTTTTTATTCCAAGTTGTCTGAAAAGCAATCACTCTGTCTAGTCCCTTTGGTTGCCAGTGGGGCAGAGTGGATAACGTGGGAAAACGTATTAAGTGGCAGAGCAAATGTGGCTAGCAATAAAGGACTCAGGAGTTGAATTAGGTATCATAGCATGAGAGAGAGAGAGAGGCTTCAGGCTCAGCCACCTACTCTGTATGCAGCATTCACTGATGAAACAAAAGGAAGAAGTAAAAGACTGAGAGCCCATCCGTACTTTCTTACCATCTAAGAAGATGGATTTTACAGTCCACACACAGAATTGTACAGTAGCTATTCACCTCTTTCACAGGCCATTTTATGATGAGAAGAGTATCTAGACAAAGGCATTATTTAAAACGTGTAGCTGCAACCAGACCACAAAGTTAATGCCCCTCGGGGCTGCTCGTGTCCTCATTAGTTTCAAGCAACTTCATACACTGAGCTGGGAAATCTTAAGTTCTGTACATGTGCCTGAAGGTCACTTGGACTTAATCTTCCCTTGAAGAAAAAGTATCTTAATGTGCTTTGCAGCCAGAAGGTAGAAGTCTCACTTAAAATTAGGTGCCAGAATTTCAGCTCTAACTTCTGAAAGCTCTCAACCAACACTCCATAAAAAGCCACAGAAATATAAGTGATCTTGCAATCAGGAATGTCTCCTAATCATGCTGTCTTCATGTGAAAGAAAAAAATTATTCCACAGATCCTCTTTTGGCCCATTTCCTTGTCAAAGAAACACAAGTCTTGCATGCAGCCAAAACCTCTTCTACACAGTTATCCCTGAAGGTCTCCAACTCCTGAAAACAGCTCATTTTTGGTTTTTGTTTTTGTTTTGTTTTGGGTTTTTTTGGGGGTTTTTGGGGGTTTTTTTGTGTTGTTGTTTTTTACTATTTATTGGCAACAACATTTCTGAGGATGGCCAGGGAAATGTGGAACTTGCCATCTTCCCAGAATATCTGCCTGACAAATAGCATCATCTCCAAAACCTCAGCAGTAGTTCATAAGAACACAATACGCATAAATGAAATCAAATGCATTAGGGGTTGAATGTAAAGGTGCATTTTATACAAGTGGAGACAAAACCCCCTCATTGTCTGACATGGCTGGGAAAGATGGCAGAGTACAGTCACTATAGATAGTTTTCCTATGCCATTTGGAAGGGCAGCATTGGCTAGCCGGCTGACTGTTGCTTGATGAACATTAATTAGGCATAAAGTTATCCCTAAAACCTGATCAGACCCATGCGCTGGCTGAACACATGGAAATGCATGGCTTAATTCAGCATGGAAAAAGTGTGGCATCCTTCAGAACAGAAATGCCAGAGCTGGAACTGCAATGTGCCTACCCCATGCCAATGCAGACACAACCTTCAGCTCGCTCTGCCTAATCAGGATCAAGTAAAAAAAATCAGAGCGGTGCGGTATCATTGACAACAGCTTCCCAGCAGTCTCTCTCAATCGAGACTGAAGACCGTTTACCTGCATCACTGCCCAGAATCACTGCCCAGACTTCCTTGTCCAAGAGGGAAACAATATCGTGCAAATAGCTTGCTGCAAACAGCAGTCAGTGAGGACCAGAGGAATGGCACTTTCCTGTGGATCATGAGCACTGTCAGGGACAACACAAGTGAAACGGAGACAACTGCTCTAGGGCATCGGCAGCAGGTAACAGCTGCTGAAAACAATGAAGACTGAAAGTGTTACCAGCTGTTGGTACCTGTAATGGTGTGTTTCACAAATAAATCTAACAAAATAATAAGAAAAGTCTTCTTTTGTCTCAATGTCTTATTTTACTTTTAACAGCTGATTTTCACCATCCCAAACTCTGAACAAACGTCAGCTGGTCAAGGACCATGTATGCTATTAATATGCAGTAAGATCACTTAACACTTAAGATCACTCTTAATTTTCTTGATCAGTGACAGATCATTTGAAAATAATCTGTTTGGTTCTGAAAAGAAGCTCTTGTACAGATGTATTACCTCTTCTTAGCACTGTGCTTGCATGCCCTATTCCATTTAAGTCCCTGGAACTGATTAGATGATTGAATCAGAATCAATACCAATGTTGTGGGCAATTTTTTACTGCTTTTTCTACCTGATGAAACCTCTGTGCTTCCTGGGAAAATACTTGTTGTGGTTACTAAGATGCATCTGAAGTCCATACACACATGGGAAAGTAGTAAGAGCCTGATATCTTCTCTTTAAATGAAAGCAGTATTTGGAAACCTATGCCAACATGCCTGGAATAAACACCTTCTGGAAATGTGACTAGCAGGAATGTTAGTAACTTTCACAGTTTCATATTAAGCAAATAGTTATGTTTCTTTACCAAAAATTTTGAAGAAATGTTCTCCAAGAGTTAATTCTACAGTGCGACTTCATGCTACTGGAGCTTTCGTATTACTTTAAAGCAGAACTGTGTTTTAATTCTTCCAAGCTAAGGTATCAACCCTCACTAGTGTCTGCTCAGAAAAATTCAACACGTGCATGCAAATTTTACTCTGCCTATGTATAACATTTTCATTTTAGGTCATATATGACATTGTTTTCTCTGGTAAATTTAGAAGTAGAACAACATCAGATCTGTAACAGAAATTCCACTGCAATCATGCATAATATGGAGAGAGAACTGCCACAGCATAATGCTCAAACACGTTCATTTTTGTTTCCCTTACAGCAGCTTTTCCTACAAGGGTTTAAGTTCATAAAATCATAGAATAGTTTGGGTTGGAAGGGACCTTTAAAGGTCATCTAGTCCAACCCCCCTGCAACGAGCAGGGACACCTTCAACTAGATCAGGTTGCTCAGAGCCCTGTCCAACCTGACCTTGAATGCTTCCAGGGATGGGGCATCTGCCACCTCTCTGGGCAACCTGTTCCAGTGTTTCACCACCCTCACTGTAAAAAAATCTAAAATCTACCGTCTTTATTTTAAAAGTTACTCATGACTGTCACATTTCTTTTTTGCTTCTACAGTTTTTCTTACACTGAAAGCAACTTGCTCTTAATTTATCTTACTAAGACAATATCCATATTTTAATTCAGTATATCAAGGAAACCTGAGTGGAAGACATCAAGTGAAAACCCAAAGAAATGTCCTTATAATAAAATAGCTTTGCAAGTACAAAAAGGGGTTTTGGAGAGCAGAGTGGAAAACATTGTTTTTGTTGTTGTTCCTGTTTTGGTTTTGTTTTTCAATGTACACTCTACAGGTTGTTGTTCAAGGTCTCAAATTTTATATTTTAATAAAAATATATTTAAAATTTCCCTTAGATTAAAAATATCTAGAGTAAGACTTCTGTTCCAGTGAGACTTTGTCAAATCTGATTTGCCTTAAGCCGCTGTTGATCCCAACCTTAGAATGCAGGTTTACTTAACTTACTTAAAGCTATTACACAGTGTGCTACTTACTTAAGTTGTTTTCTCAACTATTCTACCTCTGATCTTCTAGTAATCGCTCACCACTTTTTTCACAAACAGTGAGATTCGCCAATATATTAATCCTGCTCTCTAAAATGTTTTTTCCTCAAAGCTGCATTCCTTAACAATAAACAAGCACAATAATGCAAAATTAAATGGTTCCTGCATATACAATATGCACTGTTAGAAATTTGGGGCTACTAACAGCTCATCAATACAGATTGATAGCTTTTCTATTATTACACTGTTTTTCTAGAATACAGTTTCTTCCTATGTGCAAATGCAGCAGTAGGTGGGGCAGATGTCAAATTATTACTGAAACTGTTAAGAGTTCATTTACTTATCTCAAGTTATAAAAGAAAAAAAAAGCTTGATTCTTCTCCTAGCAGCTATCAAATCAGGAGGAACTATACTTAACTCAGCTGAGCTACATCAAGTATAAAAGAGGGAGAAGGAAGAGGAAAACAGCCAGAAAACATTTATTTGTCAGTTGTTTTAGTGTTTGAATAATTCAGAAATGTTTTGATGAAAACAATTATGAGATTAAACAACAATATGAGGCTATTATGTGTTATTTTGAAAACATATTCATAAAGCATCCATAATATTTACAGCTGAAGGACTTTTTTGTTTATTGATGAAGCACAGGAAAAAAAGTTGTTTCTCCAAACACAAGAATTTAATAAATTTGTATTTCAAAAGCATGCAAAAGAAGAGGCCAGCCAAAAGGACTAGCTTGGAGATATATTTCTAACTAGCATTTTCTAAAAGGAATAGAGCAAAATGGCATTCCGGTAGAACCTGCAGAAGACAGAAAAGGTATGTATCCTTTTGACAGGGGAGGGAACAGGGGTGAAAAGGAGAGTGCAACGTATGCGATGTAGATGTATAAACAATTTAATTATCAACAGATTGCATTATAATTTGACTTTTTACTACTTCAACTCCAACAGTGCCTAGAAGCTTCAAACCAGGCAGACTATACATCATAAAATCAGCACAGTACCACACAGATTCCTGCTCAGAAGCTGTGACTCAGTGTAGTCTGAGAGATGGTGTACAACTTTCGGTTTGTCTGGGCCATTTTTAAGAGATCCTAGACTTTTGTACTGAACAGGCATGTGAAACAACATAGGAAAGAAAATGTCCTCTCTAATGCAGAAATGGGGCATGGAAAACTTAAAAGCCTCAAGCCAAGTCATATGTGAAGCCAAGAAGTGAGCCTCGATCTTCTGAGCTCCACCACAGTGCCTCACCACAAGCCCAATGCCTCTTCTGTCCACCAGATTACAGTAGATCTTCGTGGCGCAGCAGAAGCTATAGTCAAGAGGTGAAGGACATGGCATAAAATGAACATGAGCTATATGCACTGAGCACAGACAGCTCTTGGACAAGTTACCAAAAAGATCACAACACCACCAAAGCAGAGAATATTCCTCTGAGAAGTGCTGAACTTACACAAGCAGGAGAAAGACTGCAGCAAACTGAATTGCCAAAGATAAATTAGACACTCTAGCCAAAAGAAAACAGAGCTGACAACAACAACAGATGGGAAGAGGAGGGAAGGAGAACAGGAACACAGCAAGAAGACGTGAACCATAAGGAAAAAAGCATTCGAGTCTGTGGGAGGGCCTAGGTAGCCAGTTAATTACTCATTAAGGTTAGTAGCTATTTATTATTATTCTAAATACTTAAGCAAAGCCACCTCAGAAGTGTCCAGTTACACTTACATAAGGCAGATAACATGCAGGACTCCTATGCTATTTACTGGTAGCTGAACCTTCCATGTTATTGACAAAGTAACAGAGTATATTATTTAGTATGAAATTTTATATAGGAAAAGAAACTTCTTTTACATAGAAGAGCATTTAAATAGAGATCCAGTTGTTTTACTTCAGAGCAGAAAAGCAAGCTCCAAAATTTATCAGCACGCTTTCCCCTGGGGCTAGCACTAGCTTGTGTGATGTACCCAGCCAACAGAATGACAGCTTTAGTTTCAGCAGAATTTAAGCCTTCATGAAAGAAATATTTGGCTCTTCACAAGACAAAAAAAAAAAAAAGCCTAGCATATTAGCTGGCATACCAGTTGTGTTAGCCTATTAAAATAGCTTTAAGCATGAACTGTTTCTTTCACCTAAAAGAAGCTGCAGATACCTGAGTGGCCAATTTTTGGAACTCGCCTGAATTCTGCGCCTATGAAAGTGTGATGGGCTACGCCTGGGGGAGAAGGAAGAGTCCCTCCCTGAGAGCTTCACCTGGCCACAGAGGAAGGAGCACTCTTTTGCCTTTTCATGCAGAATAAAGAAAACTGATCAAAGTGGGTCAGGCTGAAACATATTTATCCCACAGATAGGTTTGATCACATTTTGCGACAATTCTATTTAATGCAGCTAAGCTTTAAAGTTGGTGTCTGTGCGTGTGTCTGTATACACATATGTATATATAGTTTCCCAGGTTTTTCAGCTAGCAACCAGGGAATATTGAGTGAATATTTTAGAAAGGTTTCTAGAAACTGAATTCAGCCCTTGCTACTGTCAATCACTGCATTTGCAAATCAGGTAAAAAAATACACAGATAGAAAGATATGCAAAGTTTAGTCTTTAAAATGGTCTTTATCATTTTTTCCTACCAACTAGCATGATGTCAGAATACCGTTACCACGGTAAAGTGAAGGGATGCAGTCACCTACTGTTTTGCTGGGCTCTTTCTGACTACTTATAGATCCGCTGTGGATTCAGGATAAACTATGACCAAATTTTGATACATTCTTAATTAAAAAAATGTAATTCAGCTATTATCACAGAGAAACTTGTTTCAAACAATTCTTCATTCCCCAATTCCTCTCCCATGTCCCAGCCTGTACAACAATGCTTTCCAGCAGAATGCAGATGCACAGTTTTAACCTCTGAATTCAAGAAGCCTTCTGCAGATGCTGAATTTTACATGCGTAAGTAATCCCATGGCAATCAACACATGTTCTAGAAGAGCATGTGTACCAAAAGAGCCCCCTGAAAATGAACAGCATTCGGCTACCAAAGCAATTGTCCTCTGAAATGAAAAAGGTTCATTTGCAGTGTTATGCTCTAATAGCCTACCAATTATGTCTCCTTTTAAATTATCAGTGGCTAGTTTCTTAACGCAATTCATAATTTAGGGAGAGAGAACATGTGTATCAGTTTCTTGCACAATACATGCAGTTGGTCGACTAAACTAAGGATTACTAATTTTTGACATTTATTTTGCCTCAAGAATGCTCTCCTGATGCCACATAATCTTGAACGTGCCCTAACCCCCAAACATAAAGAAAACATGACTCATAATCACGGCTAACTTTATTACCTTTTTTTTTAATCATGCTGCAGAACCTTATTTCGATTCATTCTCAGTATCACAATAGAATTTGCAGGAAGGGAAACCATGGTAACCAACTAAACGTGCTACAGCAGATATCTGCTCAAAAGAACATGCAGTACCATCACACTTCAACGCCTACCACTAGTACAATCTCTACCCGTTTCCTCTTTATCCTCCTCCTAATTATTAAACAAGCTCTCAATCACAAAAGGCTACATTGCAAACCATGTCTTATTGTTACTGTCATTTGCTATAGGTCCTAGCATTAAGCACTGTACTACTCTTTTGCCAAATTTAAAAGCAGATCTAATACCTCCAGGAGTTAATTAGGAATTTTCAGTTCTTCTCATCTGTTTGGAACACCTAATTAACATTACAATGTATTTTATGTATCTTTGTTGTCACAGGGACTTGCTGATATGTACGGACACACATACACACCTACAATGATTTTCTCTTAGTAATTTTTTTAAACCTCAGGGTTGCAAAACATTTTCAGTGGCATTCTCTGATTAATTAATTAGTAAACATTGTTGAATTCTGTTGTGGGGTTTTTTTTGTAAATAAGCTATGAGAAACCACATCCATGATTAAGTACAGGCATTAAATATATAGTGTGCTGATTTGCTGCTCTCATTTGTGTTTATCCGGTGTCTGAACTGATACAATTTCACAGGCCTTCTTAGGCTCTGAACATCAATTTTATTTGAAGGACAGCTCTGAATACTTAGCCAAACTCACACTTAAAACAACATTTAAATTATCATTTCCTTTTTCCCTAAGAACATACTTCTACCTCTGTTACAAATTCTGAGAAACTTGTTTTCTGAAAACAAAACCTTTTTTGTTTCAAATTTAGATTTAAAAGGTGGTCCATCTTAAAAGTCATGATGCAAATTAATTGCACAATAATGGATGAAAGTAGGCAAAAATAGCTCATCAGAAGATGATCAAAATGCAGCTTCTTATATAAGCGGAAAGCAGGTTTTACAGTAACTCACCAGCAACCTTAATAACTGAAAAGTTTTTTGGGGTAAGAATCACTTTTTCTACCTTACTAAAGAAGAAGAAATACTCAAAATCTTCACTTTGAACTCAGTTAACTATTCCACAGCATTGCACTAAGATTATTTGACTGCCTTGGTTAAGTCTGCAAAAGCTATTATTTGTCCTGTCCTATATTTGGTCATTTAATCGGTGCTAGCCTATGTCGGTAGCTATTGCAGCTCAGGAACAAGATTTTTAGATCTACTAAAGCTAGTTCTATAAAAGCATCAGAGCCTAATGCCCCACAGTGGTCAAAAATTCATTTAGAAAGGTTTAGAGAACAAAGAAAGAAAACTCCATGGCCCACTTTATCTTGAACAGGATGTGCAGTCCTGGTCCCCTCATCTCCAAAAGACCACCACAAGAGTAAGAGAAAAGCACAGAGAAAGATGACAGAGATGAGTAGGGGTACGGAACAGCTTCACCACAAAACCTGAATGTATAGCCTAGGACACATCGACTTATAAAAAGAACAATAAGGGGGACGTGAATGGCACGGAAAAGGTAAATGGACATCAATTGTTCACTGTTTCTCATAATACAAAAACAAGAGAGCATCCAATAAAATGGTGAGATAGAATCTTCACCAACAGGGATGCTGCTTCCCATAAAATCTAGTTAAGGCACGGAACTCATGCTACAGTTGCAAACAGCAAAGTCTATGAGGGTTCAAAAATGTGCTCAGAAAGCCACTAGACAAAAATCAAAAATCTCTCCATCAAAAGCCTGAAAAAATAGCAAAGATAACAACTCTGCTCAGAAGTCCCTGAACAGCAAATTTTCAGCAGCTGGGAGAGCACACCAGAGAACTACTACTACATGTTCATCTTGTTCTTAACACTTTTCTTTCAACGTCTGCTATTAATAGCTACCAAAAAGTGGATACTGGACTGGACTATGAACTGGTCCTTTGATCTGACCCAGTGTGTTCATAGTCAGAGAACTTGCTAATACAGTAACAGAGATACATAAGTAGGGAGAAGCTCTTCGCAAACAATTACCCAGATCTGCCCATTTTATGATGACTTAAGGCATCCCTTACACTAACTTAAAAAGAAGTGAGATGCAGAAGAGCTGTGTTAGGAGTAGAACAGTCCATAAAAGAACCTTAATGCACCAACTGCATTTGCATTCTGTGCATTTTGGCTGTAGCTGAAGGCTGTAGCTTAGTGTGATTGTCCAATCTGTTGCAGATTTCACAAAAACATGTTTTTAAAACTGTGAATTCTGTCTGCCTACAAAGGAGTTATGATTTGTGGCATTAACAGTTTATTCTTTATCTTCTAGAAGGATTAAGTTGTTAAACAAGTGGAAATCTTCAGTACAGAGCAAAGACAATCTGAGCATCTCTGGAAGATGCCCACTGTAAGTACAGTCTAGAAGGGAATGAGCAATAAGGACAGAGACAGAACAAGAGAGAATGTAATTGTTTTTCCCCTATAATATAGCTCTCTGTGAGATGATCTTCTTTAATAATTCCAGAAGAAGATAAATACTCACTTTACAAAGTTGAGCTAGTGTTCATTAATCTCTATCAGATTTGCAACATAGAGGATGATGTATTCACAAATATGTTTGGGCAGTCATAATAAGGATTCTGAGTTCTACCTTTATGTCTCACCTAGCTTGCTTTGTAGCCAAAGGGTTATTTTTAGCGTTTTTTCTAAATTCCAATTTAACTATGTTAGAAACTTTACCAACACAGCAGATACCTGATGTTGAAGTTGATTAAATAAACTGTAATATAAAATAAATAAATCAAACAACAAACACCAGGATATCTTTCTTTTTGAATTCCAAGGATGCAGAGGACGCAGTGCCTTCACTTAATTTAGTAGCACCAAACCAAAATATTAGACAAACAGAACTACAATTGGAACTAAATTCAAAACTTCACCAATGGCTGGTATGAACATACCATTGAAATTTTAGACATCAGCTACAATAGCTGGTGGAATCAAATGTAGCATTCAAATTCTTCCATGACTATTTGAGGAGTTAGCTGGTTTGGGTCCTCAGGACAAAGCACAAAAAGCTTGTTTTTTCCATTGCCAAAATGAAGACTGGAAATATTTCATTACAGAGACATCATACCTTGCCACAGAAAGGGTTATGATCCTGTTTCACTAAACTGCTCTTCACGACTGGATGCACTGGGTTTTTCAGGATTCCCAGGCACACTGACACAAACACAGGAAGAAGACATCTGCCAGAGCTGGGCGCGCGGAGCTGTCTGTATTACTGAATTGCCTGCCACCCAGCAGAAAAAAATACATCCAGGAAACAACCCTGTCTCAGTCTCAACAGCAGCTGATCCTACCCAATGTTTCCACAAGACTTTTAGGTCTCAATGAACTGCGATTTTATGATGCAATCATACTTCATAGGTAGTTTCCAATTTGTCCTAATCACAACTGACAGACTGTCAAAGACAGACAAATCAGGCAACAAACACACACACAGTGAGAGATAGATTCAGTAGATACACAGAAATACAGAGGAAACCAAGTATTTATGCCAAGAGTCAATGGGTACCCTCAAACATCTAAATTTTATTCAACATTTTCCATTCATTTTCCAAAGCATGCCTGAAAAACAATCATAAAACATGGATATTCCATTTTATGTTTTGTCACTATGTTAGTTATTGCAGGATTAGAGCACCTCTTCAGCATTGTTGGGTTAACTTGGTAAAATGATGTGAAACCTGTTCTGTGTCTGTTTCTTTACATAAAACTAACAGCTGACCAAGTTTTCTTTTCTCCCACACCTTCTAAAGGGTAAAACAAAGGTAAAGAAGGAAAAGCAAAAATCCTACAGAAGTGATCTTAAAATTAACATGACTGCTTGAATGACAGAGTGGCATTTAAGCCTAGTATGAAAAGACCAAACTTGATTCACACAGCTAGAAAAGAAAGGGTGAAATTGGAGACCCTGAAGTCAATCAAAGCCTTCCACCAAACTTGGAAAGGTTTTTCCCATACATACCACCCTACTGACAAGCTCTGTTTCTGGCCAAGGAGATGACATTCTGAAATTCCTGCTGGGATTATCTAAGCTGCGGACAGAGCTACCTTTGCCGTCTGCCAGTGTAGTGACACAAATACAAATGATGGTCTCAAAAACTGCTATCAAATACCGGTAAAAGTACATAAACTCATCATGGCAATCACAGCAAACTTCTCACAGTCAGGATGAACAGACAGACTGCAGAAATTACCTAGTCTTTAAGAGATGCTACAAGGTCAGCAACACAGTCAGTGGGAATATTGCCTAATGGGTATATCCTGCAGATATTATTCCAGGGAGAAGAACAATGAAAACTGAGCTAAACTCTGCCTCCAGTCGATGGAAACGCAGACTCCTGCTACACTTCCTAGTAGAGAGAAAAAGAAATCCTAGTGGTAGAACTCCCACGTGTGGAAGACACAGTGCTGCAATTCAGAGAACTTTCACTTAAGTGAAGACCCTCATTCGTGTACTTTAAAGGCCAACATCAAGACAATAGAGCATTACTTCCTGTAGGATGGAAAGCAGCCACTCAGACTACCACCCTTAATATAGAAGTCATTCAGCCAGTGCTTCAACATAATGAAATGGCTGCAACGTGCTGCAGTTTCAGATACTGAGGTGTTTTGCCAAATGCTGAATTTCCTCAAAATAAATCAATGATAACAGCTTTGCTATCATTTGAAGCTGTTTCCCAAATTGATAACCAACAGCTATCCATTCTCTTTTATATTGGGTGTAAAAATAGACTTCATTGCTTTCAAAAAGGTTTTCCAGTTTGAAAGAGATGCCATCAAACCTAGAAAAGACCCATCTTTTGACCTGCTGGACTGGAGGAGCATTTGTAAAACAAGCTATATCATGCATCCTGCAAGACACTCAGCAGCTTCATCCTTCACAGCCTATAGGCCCTGTGCCTTCTGCACTGTCAGAAGCAAGGGGCAGGAGTTCTGTCTTCAAGCCAGGTGTTATGACAACTGTTTTCTTTTCAGCTTTAAATGAATATTGCAAGTGTAGAAGTAGATGAAATGGAGTATTAGGCCCTAATAAGCAACACCAATTCCAGTGTAAATGTCAATAATGTTTCTATTTGGATTCTTATTACTACAAAACCAAATATCTCAGTAACATATACCCCCCCCCCAAAAGAGAACTAATTCATCACAGCCTATTATTTCAAGATATTCTTATTTTAATTGTAATCTTATTTTACCCATATAAAACTTTCAGGAACTGCATCTTCTCCTCCAATGTTTTTCTGTCCTAGTTAGTTTCAAAACATTGCTAATAATCACCATCTCCCATCTGAGTACTTAGGTGTACAGCCCAGGCCAAAATAACCTCCATTATCATAGAAGTAATTAAACTATTTAAAACTCACAACTATTTAAGTTGTTTTCTAATTTCAGGTTTTATTTCAGTTTTTTATTTATATCTGATCCACTTGCCAGAATTTTGCAGAGTGAGGAAACAGATCTGCAAACATTGTTAGCTAACAGGTGTTCAGATAAAAAAACCCTCCTGATTTATTGGCCATCCCACAGAGGGACTAGAGAGAACTAATTGCTCTTCAGCAACAGCTAGCTAGCTAGCTAGCAAGTAACCCACAGCAGACTAGTCAGGTGAACTCAGAAGATGCCTTTTATTTCTTGACCACCTGCTCTCCCAATGTCTACATGGGGTCACATCTGTAACATAGTGGGAGAAGGGCAAAATGAAGCACCACCAGAAAAAACACAATTGCTATTATCCTGATGGTGCAAACAGTAAGGAATGTTTATGCTTCAGAAAGGGTTAGGGAAGGTTAAAGATACCAAATCTGTAACTAGGGTAAAAAAGTACCATGATTTTTGAAAAATCTTAAAACAATCACAAGAAGCTTAAGCCCTAAGGTCAACAACACAGTACAGTCTTTTGAATATTTTATAAATTTAAAAATGAAGTATTAATTACCAACCTTAATGCTAAAGTGTAGGTTCCAAGTTGCCGTTGGCTTTCACGAATGAGATAGCTTCCCTCTGCAACACTTAATAATTGGTCAGCTTCCTCCCTTGAGATCATCCCATGGAATCTAAGGAACAAAGACTTTTTGAAACACATGTCTTTTTACTTTTAAATCACTTTTTCCTCTTCTTTTAAAAACCACCAACCATGGTAATTAAGAAAGAAACAAACATAAAATGACTGATTTTTAGGAGTCTATGCCTTAAATTAATCTCCCTTTCTGCCTGCATTTGAAGTCACTTTAAATGGTTTAGAAAGGCTTCTGTGAAAAAATATCTATGAAACAAGTATATCACTTTTTAAATCTGCATCTATCCATTTGTTATGTAGAAATAAATCCATTTTGTCCTGCTGGCTTCACATGTTTTGTGCTAGTGGCATGCAATCCAACATTTTGCAGCATTCGGGGATATTATGGCAATTTGCTAAAATCTTGGGGATTGCATATAATCTCAGTAATTACTGGTGTAATAACCTAGCAATACTACACATCTTTTACCAAAATAAACCCAAATAGGATCTGCTTTTTTTCCCCACACTCAATCTAACCATCTTTGCCTTAGCAGTCTGCAATAGAAGACACATACATACTGTACACTTATATAGCATTTGTGATCCAAATCTTTTTTTTCCTGCACACAAATACCTTTTGCAAAAGCCAACTGGAGGTGGGGGTAGAACAACTCTTTGAAAGTACAGAAATCTATGTTTTTCTCACTTAAGGTAGCACTCAATGATATCCGTATCCATCAGAAAATGCAGCTGTAATTTTAGGCAGACAAAAGTGATGGTACTGCCATAATAATCTGATGGTGAGCAAGACACGCTGCTGTAAAACACATAGAAGAAACAAGGGGCCCAGAGCAAACACTTGCAACCTCTTCTGTAACTATTATCAACAAACATGTCTGGATGAATCACTTTCAGAGATGTATGTTACTTACTCTCTTCCATAATATTTGGGTCTGTTCTCTACCTAGAAGAAACAACAGAAATTGTAATGTTTCATAACAAGTGAACCCATACAGTAAGCATACTGTCCATAATATAGTATTAAAAATAGAAAGGGATATAATGTGAAAGTACAGACAAAAATCACCTACTATCCCAGGATTTTCCCTGTGTGTGGAATATAGGGAAACCAAAGACAAACCTTTGGGAAACATTGTACTTCTGAATGGCTTAAAACAGAGCGAGAAAGAATGAGCCACTTGGATCATGCCATTCTCAGGGCTCTGCTAATACAAACTGATGGCATTAAGTATTGCTCGTACAAATTGCCAAAAAGGGGAAACAAAAAATTCATTCCATGGGTGTAAGCGTGCTATATTGTTAAGTGCACTAATTCAGTGAAATATCTATAAAACTCTTAAATTTACAAGTTATCTTCCATCACAGAGCTGCTGGTGCCACTGCTGTGAGAAATTAAGCTGCTACCATATCCCCTCAGAGTGAGGGCAAGTGGTAGATTAAATGATCAAGTGCCTAAGTCTTGCACTTCTTGACTTCACTAAACTGTGTAATATGTAGTATCACCTAAAAGACCGCAACAGGTATGCATGCGTTATGCTGTGTAACACCAGCCTGTCCATGCTCTAGAGACCATACAGAGTAAATGCACACAACATGCAAGGGTGTCAGAACACAATCTGCCTCCTAAGTATTTCAGACAAAGTAACTAATTTGCAATTGTCCAGGAAGTTTAGAGACAAGTGAGGAACTGCAGACCTCCCAGAAATCAGCTCAATAATCTAAACCACCAGATTATCCCTCCTTGCTAAATTTAAAGGAGGAAAAACTCTTTGGGAGTAAAATTCAACAATTATACAACCTGAACTACAAGAGTATAAAACGATCCAGCTATAATAAAACACAAAACACTCACAGTAAACTGCCACTTCAGTTTCTTTTTTCCATCTTTTCAGAAAAAAGCCTATTAAAATTAGCACTTCTTTCCAGTTATCTCAGTGGAGTGTAAAAGATTTCAGATGTCCAAAACAATGAAAAATACATCCTGGTGTATAGTCTAATCACAACTCTTCCACATCCCCAGAAAATAAAAAGCTATTGTGATGGTTCATCACTTTTTAAAAATCATTCCATCACGGGAAAGACTTATAATGCTCTAAATAAAAGATTTTCTTTTCCTACGTAACAGCAAACAAGAGTTGACCAATGTGATAACTATTTTCAAAGGGCCTGAAAAGACTGGATCATTCCAAAAAAAGAAAAAAAAAGTCTTACATATTTTTTGTTAAATGTAGGCTATTTCTTCAATAGGAAGATAGCAATATGAACAGAGAAAAAGCGAAAATATTTTATTGTTGTTATTATAGAAGCTTGCAACAATTCCTAACTAAAACCCTCAAGACAAGACACTAGACTCAGGCAGTTGTTAAAGAATCCCATTGTGAGTAAGATTGTGTTGTCTGCCTATTGAGATTTTATATTTATCTCAGTGAATACAGTGAATTTATATGACAGAACTGGAAATGAATTAGTAATGTGACAGAGCATCTTCAGAGTACTTCAAATCCTAAGACAAATTATAGTATTATACTCCAGTATGACTGGAGCAAAGCATCAGAGAAAAGCTCTGCTGGACTTCCAGGCAATTGTAGCTGGGTTTGCAGTTCATCTTGGTGGACGATGAGTTAAAGAGGATAATAACCACTTCTGCTAACATTGAGTCTCTACTAATCAGTTTTACCAAGTCACAAAAACTTCAGTATAAATGTTGATGTGTAACACTGTTTGCTTGTATAAGGCTCAGTGCAACTGCAACCCCAATTTATTGAGTTATATTGCCTGGGTTTTGGTGTTCTGTTTTTTTTTCCATAATTTTTTAAAATTTATGGTAGTATTAGGGGTTTTTGACATCTAGATTGAATGCATACATTTAGACTCTAAGGCAACTCCATCAGAACTTAGCAGGGGCCTTCTAATTCACTCAGAATTAGCTGGGCTACATACACACTTAGTGCAGTGCATGTGAACTTAGGAAAACACGCTGATTTCCCATATGTCAAATTTACCATACAAGACAGTAAACACTGTTCCCCAGCTTTCTATAATGCTTCCTACAGGTGTCGTTACACCAACTATACTCATGGCAACTTAGGCATAAAAGGTGGTGTAGCATTTGTTCTTACTTCAGGTATCCTTAGCTGCACCAGAACTAGAAGTGACATGCAGCTTTCTTGGTCTTTTGTGTCTGCCTGGACTTCACAAAGTTCCTGCCAGGCTGTATTTCTACAAATTGCAATTGCAGGCACCCTCCAGTTGCACATGAGCACTGAAAGCCAAAACAGTTCAGAAGCTTCATTACCCTAACTTTCACACTCAGTCAGCCTTAAGTTAAGGAGACAAAACCAAAACATCCATCTGGACTGGAACTAAAACCCACCTGAGACAGGAAATAAATTTCTAAATAAAATCAAAGCAGTGGCAAGAAATCGGTCATTTTAAGTAAAGCTGTTAGCTGGCAATACAGTGTAATTATCCTCTGCAGAGTTTCTTTCTGCTCTGGCAGTATTTTTGGACCAAAGTATCATTGAGCATGAGTAGAGGCAGCCTTTGCTACTTCATTTTCTCTGTATCCAGTGAAGATCAGCTAAATGCTAAGCCTTTGGACTTCTCAGGACTTTCTATTTATGGAAAACATTTCCTATTGTGGTTTGTTTAGCCTGTGTTTGGTACAGTTTTAAAAACTGCTTCTAACTTAGAAGAAAAAAATTGTGAGATATTTGTTTTCAATGTGCTTATTTGTATAGCACTGATGCAGAGGCCACAGGAAAGATTCAGGTCTCACTATGATACCTGCAAGAAACACAAAGGTCAGCAAGATATTCACCATTGTTTTGTTCCTGATTTATTCAAACTGAGGCGTGAAGCCAATGAAACCAATTTTACCAACAGATAAACGGAGCAGACTTGGCAAGTGCCTTACAGTAGCTGTTCCTTTGGAAAAGAGCTTAGTTACCATGAAAGTTGGGAAGTCATTCTGGGTGAATATCATACAGGTAAAGCCATCTTTGAGAACAGCTCTAACAAGGATGTGGATTATATATGCCCACTCTATGCTATGTTTCTTGGCTACTCACAGAAGCCATTTTCACAAGACTACATAGAGATGCTGTTTAACAGGCTTGTTAACTACTAGCACAGAATTACGATGAAGCCTCCTAATAGGATGGAAAAGGCCAGTGATTTTAATTATCTCCATCATTTGTCTGTTTGATATTTTTTCATACGTAGTTATTTAAAATTTATCGTGGAGTGCCTTCATATAGCAGGCAAGGATGCTATAAATATGCCTGCATGTGCACGCACACACATGTGTATATAAAAGATTATACACACAGCAAATACAAGTTCCAGGGAGGTAATACAATATTAATTGGACAAACAACATTACAATTTGGAGGTAAGCCTCACGCAGAAGTCAGACATCCTTAGAATGTTATGGAATCACCAAGTTTACAAATGAACATCATACAGTGTTAAAAGCCTTGGCTCTGCTGCACCTTCACAATAAAAAAATCCCAAATGAATGCAATGCTCTTTTTACCTCAGTGTCACTCCACTGATCTGTGTGTTGCTCTGATATGAAACTGGTGTAACAGAGCAGAAACTTGAATTCTCTGTATTTGAGAAGCATTTCATGTTAAGTAGGTCATTCCATTGAATACTTCTCTCAGTATCAGCACTTGTACAACACGTGCCTTTGCATTTTTATGGTGTGATTTCCAATTATTCTTTAACAAGTGCTTTTTCCCCTAATCATCACTCTTGCTTATGTCAATAAGTGGAATACAATAAGGCAAGAGGAGCAATTTAGGTGCTAATATGTTACCAAATTACATGTTGTTCCCTCCCACTGACCTCTTTGATGTTCTCTGGACCAAAATTCTCTTCCTAATATTTATGAATTTGTTTACACAGCTGAATAATTCAACCACTTAGGAAAAGATTCTGCTCCCCACTGACTCACACATGGCTGCTAATAGAAACCCAGCTGAGAAAGAGCAGATCACAAAGCTCAACACTAGCAGGAGAGGCTGAGACCAGAGAGAAAGGTTAAACATGTTACTGCTCGTTGAATATATTTTCACTTCAAAACTGGCTCAGCTGCATAAATTGTTCAATACTTATAATGAAAAACACTTACCTGCATTATAACGAATTAATGCAGAAATAGGAAAATGCATACTGATAATGTATTCTTTTTCAATTTTACCTTTATTAGGTAAAAATAAGCTCCAAAGAGCTTTGTTTTGGTAAATGGATTCTTTAATGAGAAAATGTGTATTTAACATGTTCTGTTCTGCAGCTAAATACCTGCAACTGACTGATTCTTTCATAGCTCTATTTTCTTTAGTTCAATTCTCACTAGTTTCTAAAACCTGCAGATTTTATTTCTCAGTTCCTACAACAACATTCATAGTGCAGACACAGGTTTACTCTGCAGCTCAGGGGCTAGGATAAAGCTATTTTAGAACACAGAATGTCTCTCTTCATTTTCTGCTCCCTCTGGCACAGGGAAAGTTTTACACTTAAAGTTTGTCATATGTTATAATCTTGTTTTGGAATAAATTAATGAAAATATGATATTATAGACATTACTAATGTGTTGCATTTCTTTCTTCAGTGATGACAGGACTTAGCAGAGTATTTTGATTGCTTGTGGTACTTTTGCCAGTTCCCCATTGACTCTAACAGACTAACTTCCTATAGAATTAGATGAGGAGGACCTCTCTATGTAGGGATGCAGTAAGCTCAGATACCCTCCAAAGAGCTTGGATGATTAGTTCATGCAGGACACCACTCACCCACAGCAAATTTTCCTCCCTAAAACAGTCCAACTTTTCAATTTGCCACCTGTATAATAGCTAATAAAATTTTATAATTAACAGTATTACAATTCAGTGATAACAAGGATGAGAAAATTATAGCGGTCAGTGTGATTTGTATTTGAAGAAGCTTTACACAGTTGCTTTTATATTTGGCTGGCAAGAGTAGGTCTCTTGTTTGATTCTAAAAAGAAGCCAATCTGGATCAGATCAATAGCTGAAGGATTTCCAGCACTCAAGAGGCAGGAGACGTTTTTGATTTTCAGATACTGAATACATATTTATATCTCTGTTTATCTGACTGGATAGGCTAATAGCATTCTAAGAAATACTGCGAAAAACTTAGTAAAAAATTTGCTTGTGACTTCTGATCACCTAGAGCAGAAAGACCCCAAAGCAGTTCTCTGCAGTCAAACTAGCATGTGATATAGTGCCAACAGATCTTATTGAATATGCTGGACCCCTTTATCAGTTTACAGTTTTTCCCTGACTACAGGGTACGTATGCATTGTGCAGTCGACATGCAAAACAATTACGATTGTTATCTGCTGTAAGATTTCCTTAATGTGATGGTACTTTCCCACTCCTTACATTTCTATTATGGTTTTTTTTTTGTTTGGTTGTTGTTGTTTTGTTTTTTTTAAAGAAACCAAAAGGTATATAGAAAAAATGAAGATTCTAATTCTGTAGGAATTAAAGCATTCACAACTGAGGCTCTCAAAGCATCTAACTGAAGAAACTGAAGAACTGTTGCTCATCACCACAAGAGCCAGGCGACTTTATAAGCACACACTGTAAGTGGGGAGGACCTCGGGGGATTGAAGGGTGGTTAAAGGGAGTATTGAAAACAGGATTATTAATATTGGCAATTATTATCATTGTATTGAGCATCCTCCCATGTGTGCTGTCCTTACTGCAAAGGGCCCTGCAGCAGACAATTCACATGGCATATTTAGCGCAAAAACAAAAAGGGGGAATTGTGGAGGACCTTGGCTGGACCAAGGGGCCTGGAGAGGATATTGACCTTGACAAGATTACAGTGTTCCCGTGAGAGAACAAGAAAGGATGAGAAGCATGCCTGGGAAACTAAGTTTAAGGAATGTGTTGACCTTTTGCAGTTGTGATAAGGAACCTGAAAAAGTTGCCCAATGAGGGGTGAGAAAAACAACTTCTGACAACTTTTTGACCAATAAGGGACAGACATATGTACAAGGCAACAAGTATAATGGGTATAAATTTGCTGGCTTGCAGTAACAAAAAAACCCCTTCTTTGCTTGTACTATGAAAATGCGTACTTGTCGTTTGTCCATCTCGACCACGACATGTAAGTTTGTCACTACATGAGTAAACAATAGCAGAGCTCCGAGATAAGACTCAGCAAATAAAAGACTACAGTGATTGTACAGGCATAATGTCAGCACCTCAGTGAACAGTGTCAAAAGGCTACCAAACAGCCCTCATACGTTTTACAATATGCACGTATATATATATATATATATATACCTACACACACACTAGCACTTCTTCCACCAGTGAAATACTTTTGAGGAGAGGAAGGAAAAAGCAACTGTTCAACAGCACTTAACAACAATAAACACAGTCCCTTGGAGGCAGGGAGTAAAATACTTCATCCTATCCAGGTGAGCACTCTGTACAGTCTCTATACAATCACAAACCTGTATTGTAAGACTAAGCTCCTACAAGACTTCAGATATTTTGTATATTAAGGTAATGAAAAACCCTATCATAGGGAACACAAAATAGAAGAGACCTTCCTAATAATGTTGCAATGGGAATAAAAAACTGGAAAACCTCCATTTTTTTTCATGGCTCAGATCTTATCTTCTATACATCTCTCCTTCAAAGCTCCATCCCACCACCTTATTTGATGTACACAAGATATCTGCACAACAACCTTAACAAGAATACCACTGCTTGGACCCTCATTAATAGTGGAAACACTGGTTAAAACAAAACCTTTTTCTACAATGCTTCTTGTAAAATTCATGTATTGTTCTTTCCTATAGCTATGTCTTGCTTAAGTGCAATCAGCTATAGCTATACTTTTCATAAAAATACAAATCTATCAAATTAACAAAGGAAAACAAGAGTGCTTCCACTAAACGCAGTATTTCACTTCTGTTAAGTCTCTACTTTTTATCTTAAAAATTGACAGACTACTTCACAGACTCACAACTGGGCATTTGAAAAGATGACAGAGAAATGCCTGTTTAATTCTGTGAAGTAATCCCCCTTGTGATCTAGACTGTAAGCTATTAATGTTCCTGGCAGTGCTATGTCCCTCTGTATGTAACACTACGTCAAAGTGACTAAAATATTTCAAAGATTAATTTCCTTTCTCTTGGCACATGTTAAAAATGCTTAAGTTCTATTGCAGCAATGTAATAACTTTCAGTGGTTATTCAGTAAGAGCTGTGTTTTGTAATACTGCTTAACAAGTCAAGCCTAACATTTCAGCATTTTTGAAATTGAAATTAATGCTTCCCAGGTTCCTAACGGAAGCTGCAAGAGAGACGCAGTTATGAATAAAATCTTGCTGGCACGGATGTTTGGTATCAGTTAAACCTTCCAGCACCACAGCTCTGGAGAGGTGCTGCACTGCTGGATGGCAGCTCAAGGGTACACTAGCAATTTGTGGTCTGCCACAACAACTGACCCCGTGAGCAGGTGCTTCTGTATCACTGTGTATCAACAGGATCCTGTTGTTACTATTTGGATCCTTAAAATCTGTGGCTCTGCATAGCTTAGCTACTAGTATTAATGAGTCTTAAGTACTACGACTCAGATAACAGAATCAGAGGAGGTTTCAGTCTTCCCTCTGTTGATTTATTGCACACATGTAGCAGCAATGGCTGTACAAACAGGTGCGTAGTTCCCCTGTACAGCTCTGCTCTTGCTTCTGTGACTTTCTGACAGAAAAAGGAGGACAAAAGGCATGTTTCCATGTACCTAAGAATCAAAAACCAGTAAATGATTCTCTGGTATACACATCATCCCCAAAATGCTTTTAAATTTTATTTTTAGATCAAATGGATTTCCAGGTACCAGTGCCCCCAAGGCTACTTACTCTAATCATGGCACCAAGTGTCCCAGGGAACCGCTGTTTGGGTTGGACACCATTAAGTATAGACTTGGAATTACTGGGCTCTATAAAACCAAACCTTTATAATACCCACCTCACGAGTGCAGGTTATCCTTCTAGGATGGGGAGCTTCCTGTTGCAACTGATACACTGGGAGAAGGCAGAAGTTAAATTCTGATTAATACAGAATCATTGTATAAGTTACGCATCTTAACACTAAATATTGCTGTTTAAATAAAGAAGACTTTCTGCAAGATTTAATGCAAGGATACATATAGGAAGGTCTCAAAAATTACTTACATGTGGTCAGAAAAAAGAATGTTGCTAGCCAAAACGGGATTACTGATGATCTTTACAATTAAATTCATCAAGTACTATGGAGTAACTAGGTAAGACCAGTCAAGATTCCATCAACTAGATCAGAAAAGGAATCGTGACAAACACAAATTAAATTTTATTATATGTCAGATCAGGCTGCTGTCAGACTTTCTTCAGTAAGCAGATGGAGACCCATCCTACTACACTGGGCACACACTCAGTCACCTGAAATATGTCAAGACTTTACAAGATCATTCAGAACTTTGCAGAATCAAACCCTCTGCTTTTGCCACTGGTCAGTGATGACCTTCCTGAACAGAGAGAGAAATGGCCTTTGCATTTGCAGATCTAAAGAAATCAGGAGTTGAGTAGCAGAGTAAAACAATTAAGGCCCAAATTATGACATGCACTTACTAGTATCTTCCCTCCCTCTTTTTGTCTTTTTTTCTTCTTTTTTTTTAAATAAGCCTCATCAAGCCAGAATAAATCTTAGGAGCCAGCTGTAAATGTAATGGTACTAATGTGCAGACTTCCTTATAGGAGTGACTTTCAACTTCTATCCCAAAAAGAGTTTGGTTTGGCAAGTCACCTTCAAAATGAGGCTGTCAACACTAAGTCAGTATTTGAATAGTACTCTAGAACTGATACAATGGACATTTGGAATTGTAATCTTTTAAAATAAAATTTTGTTTCAATCATTAGTACTAACACCAAGGTCTAATAACATGTGCTGTCACCTTCTTCAGGTAATAAGACCATAGATTGATTTAACCAGTAAGATTTGACTTCATTACACTTCTCATTTGATCACGAGTCTTTTCCACTGACAAATGCTGTATTTATGTGCTAAGTTACATGGGAACGGAGCAAATGGCAAGATGCCCGATGATATGGCAATCATAAGATAAAATGGAAAAATTCACTCCCTTTGTTCAAAACAAAAAAACTAATGTTTTTTCCTGATGTTACTAAAATCAATCCTTACCATTCTGTATTGGTATTACAAAAATGATATTTGCAGGTGATGAAGAACAGCATACCAGTATAAAAACCAGTAATTTTCATTTCAAGCATAGCATGACCATTTATTTTGCCAGCACACAGATTCCCTAGCTTCTGTTGTAAAAGTCATATTTGATGGCACTGGACCTTGTCCACATCTAATTCTGAGAACTGTAGAGTCGAGTTCAAAGGAAAAAAAAAAAATCACAGAGCAAATATGGATTTCTCTGAATTTCACAGAAGAACAGTGGAGAATCACAATCAGCATGCTCTGCCAAAATTGGCTAAAAACTGAGAACTGTTTCCCACCTTACTTCAAGCCAGGCTGAAAAGATTTTCTGGAAGGAAATTCTTCTTCTCCAAAGGCAGTACCTTTCTCCTCTTCCAGTCAGAAGCACAGCAGGTAGACTAGTTAAGTTACAAAACAGGATGCCCATTCCTCCTCCTCTAATTGATGTATGCAATTCAAACTGTTCAACACCAGTTTCCTTGCTGTAATTATTGCCAGGGAAGTCAAACAAGACATTCCTCTTCATTCATCATGAAACAGAAATATAATCAAACCCCATGACTCTGCACTTCATTCTGAACCATGGGAAGGGTTCACTATGGTGAAGCATGACAGTGTAGGAGAGTGGGTACATACACATTTGCACGCGCCCAAGCCTTCAGCTCCTGGCAAGGTGCCAGTGAAGACTTGGTATTAGAGAGGTTGGACCCCCTGTTACAGATTATAGCATGGAATAAACCAAACAAAGAGGCAGTGTTCCCTGAGCTCACAGAAGGTACAGAGCTGTGATTCATTGTTAATGCTTACAACTGGGAGCAAAATACACAGATCTTGGTAACAAGTATGAAAATGTATCACAATCATTACTTAACGTTGTTTAATACCAAGGAGTGAAATGTCTCAGTTTTATCTTTTAGCCCTCCACTGCAAGAAAAAAGCTTGTTCAAATCGTTCAGTGTGCAAATTCTTTAATATTAAGTGGCTGACTTGGCATATGACAAGCTACTGGTATAATATATGATGATTCAAAAGGCACAGACAGGCTTTGCCACCAGATTTGCAAAAAGACCAAGGTCCCAGCCATCTCAATTACATGACAGCAATTGCATATGTTGGCAATTATTAAAAGCTGTTCAAAGTCATCCATCTAAAGAAAACACTCAAGGTGGACAAATTAAAAGCCTTCAGCCTTTTTTTAGACGTTGCCTTTCTATTTTCTTCAATTAACATAAATGTATTTTAAGAGACCCTGACATTCCTAGACTGTTAAGGCGTAAGCAGTTTTGCCAACTCCTGTAATTTTTACTACAAATTTCACAATATCTGACTATTTACTTACAGCCTAAGCTCTTTGAAATTTCTTATGAGACATGTTCTCATTTACGGAAATCATCTAACGCTTATATTGCATAGAAGATCTTGACTATGTAACTCATGATCACTTTAACAACTCAAAAATTGGAAACCAAAGCCAAACAAGAAGGCCGATTTATGAATTTTAAGGTCTAACTGTGATTTTTGAATGCATCAGGTTGGCAAAGGCAGGGACAGAACAGAAACAACTGACCTCTGTGAGCCATTAACAGAAGACTGGTCTAGGTGACAGAAAAGCTGTTTTTCCAGTGCTCAATTAATTCTACTACATGTATTTTAGCTGACAAAAATACTTTCATCTGCTCTCTTACACTTACTCTCTTTCTAAACATGGTTTTCACCAAGCCTTTAAGACCAACCCAAAATCTCTGATTGAAAACAATCTCCCACTGCAGGATGGAAACCTTTTTGAAATAACTGCATTTTCTCAGGTGCTAAATCTCCCCAGCCTTTACAGAGCAACATCTTCATCATGTGAAATGTTGCTTGAGCAAATCTCTTTAGCCTGAAGACACCAAGCCTTGGGAATATATACAAAAGAAAATGCAAATGTAAGTCTGACATCCCTAAACTGTTAAGTGTGTTAAACACACAAACATTCTGCTTTCGAAATCTGCTTTTAACAGAAGACTCTTTCTTGCTGTGGTTCCTCAAGTCTCAAAATGTCTTGCACCTTAGCTTTTCTGTCTACAAAGAAGTAGAGTTTAGAGGTGAGACACTGTGGGAAGCTATGATGTTTTGCTATGGTGTCATTTGTCTCAGGTGTTCTCTTCAATCTCACTGAACCTCCATCAGTGCTGCCAAACAACAGGTCATTCCTTTACACGGATTTTTTTTGTATTTAAAAATGTAAGATTGTTGTTTTGGGTTTGGTTTTGGTTTTTTTTGGGGGGGGGGGGGGGAGGTTGTTGAGGTTTTTTTTATTTTATTAGGAATGAAAACCAGCAAGTTGTGAAATTCCCAAGGGAGTAGTGCTCTGATCTCAGGGCAACATGCCTGGACTACTGCCCTGCACACCTGACTAAGGCAGCCTGCAAGGCCAGCTCCCTCTGAGCTTGGGGAAAAAAAAAAAAAAAAAAAAAAAAATCCGTTGAGATACTTACAGTAAGATTTCCAAACAGGTGGCCTGTATTCATCAGTATCTGAAAGAAAAACAAAAAATCTTAATGTTGTGTTGGAAATACTTTTAACACAGAAACAACCCCGCAGAAGCACTTGCAGATTAAGATAAATATTGCACGTAGGTTCTAAAATTATTTTTTATGATCAGAGTATAAAACAACATGTTAAAAGTTCCCCCTCTTAAACTGAAAATACGAAAAGGTATTTTCTTTAGCCAGCTAGAATAAAAACTCTAGAAATACATTTGCAAAATGGCAAACATGCAGATCAGAAGCCAAAATACTGGGGGGGGAAGGGGAATGCACACTGTTTTACTATGTATATATCCATAAGTTCCCTTTTAAATTACACCAGAAAGATTTTTTTAATCTCAATTTATATTCCAATAAACCAGTCTTCATCCAACTTATTCCTGCCATTAGCTTTTTCCTCTTCTGGATAGGAATTAACAACTCCTAAAATAAAATCAGAGTATGTAAGTACTATGAAATATTTTGCAAAAAAGAAGGGTTTTTTTTCATACTACTTGGAAGCAGTCAGTATGTATTAAAAGTACTAGCATATTTCTAATATCAAATTTTAATTCTCAAATAAAATTAAAAAAAAAAAAATCCCAGTGTTTTTTGTCACCCTTATGACTTGCTGACAACTGATCTGACATTTTCAGCTCAGGGCTCTGTTGCAAACTTTGTCTCTGATCCACTGTTTTACCACTCTGACCAGCTTCATTTCTGATGCTACAAGGTACTGAGGCTTTCTGCAAGATGCTGTGCTTATCTGCCTTGGAGCTGGTAGGAGTTACTCAGTACTCATTACACCACAGGGTCGTAAGTTGAGAAAACCACACAGCCCACCTTGCTGTTTGAAGCCTCTTCTCACTGCAGCATTCATTTCTGAGCTCTGTTTGCAATTGTCTGCTCACTGGAACTACCTGCTGCATCCAACAAACCCCTAATTTCTGTTTTTATTATGAGGTTACATAAAGATCAAACAATCTGGGAATGTATTGCTTGAATTTTGGCCTGAGTGTCATCTCCACTTGAGACTCCCTAAGGCCTCCAACACTGAGCCTGAAGATGGGAAAGGATTTTGCTTTGCCTCCCGTTAGGATAAGCAATCTGCCTTCTTCAGCTACTTGCTATAGTCCATCTCTCCCACCTACAGTCATGTCAAAATATCTCTAAATTAGAGCTTAGTGGAATGAAATATTTTCCAGTTTAATTGGCACAGAGTTGCCCATACCCTCCCCAAACCCACCCAGCATGCTCTCTGCTCCGAGCTATCATTTTGCTCAATTTTTTACCTTGTATTTTAGCACTATGCATGAAGATGGTGCAGTCCTTACAGACTACTTCGGTGGCAGTGGGTTTTATAAATACAATTCATTATGACTTTATTATTAAGGTAGCACTTGGTCAAACTGCCAACCCCCAGAATATGATGGGTTTTGATCTTTGGAAGGTTCAGCAGATGCACTACCATGTCCTGGGGATCAGCCAGAGCACCTCGAATCTGCACAGAGACCTTCAGTAGCCCGCACTATACTATGTCAGTGAAAGAAAATCAGCAGCAACAGATGCAGCCATGGTTATTTGTTCCTACTCTGATACCTTTAATTAAGGCAGTGCAAGTCGATTCATTCCAGAAGCATTGTAACATGATCCCTTAACACTGCAGTGTCACATGGAAAAAGGGCAAAACTTGGAAGTAAAATAATGGGTTTAGTCCCAGAAGACAACTCTTACCCCACTAGCTGAATTTTCTTTTGCTATAGTCTGTTTTTTGGCAATATATGCACCAGTTGAATTTACAAATAAATAATTTAAGTACAACACACACTGTATTTGTAAAATATGAGCTGACTATTACGAAAATACTAATATCTTGGCAGTCTAACCTATACTTGCTTGCACTCCAGCCATATAACTGTTACAACTAAGGGCAGCATGATTATAAAACTGAAAAACAACAATATTTGTGCCAAACAAAAAACCCCAAGCCTTGTTAAAGTCAGGCAAGAACAGCAGTAACTTTCATACAACAAATATTTAACATTCAGAAATTGGAAGGAATGATTTATGTTATGCAGCTGTGCACAAGGATTTTGTTAGAAAATCTGTCGGTGAGCTTTACTGCCTTTACAGTGTGAGAATACCCTCCGGTCATCCCACATGAGGTAATGAAAAAACAAAAGGTCATTTCTATTGTGATTTTTAAAAAAAATGTTATCTGATATAAAATACTGTAGCAGCAAGTACAGCGCAATAACAAGGGTGAAGCAGAGGGTCTGTAGTGTTTGTTTCTGTGCAAGAATGTTTCTACTGTTAAAACCACTGCACTACACAAAGATAAAACAGAATGAGCATAAACATCAGACCAGTCTCTTAGTTATCCATTTTTAAAGATTAATCGCTGTGGTCCCATTTAACACATTACCAGTATTTTGAAATGCATTATTAGGAAAAGGGCTTGATTTTTAGATAGTGCAGACTTCCAGATACAGCATCTCCAATTAGGCATCCAAAGTACTCAAAAAGCACTTTAAGGCATGATAAAAAACTCACAGAAAATGCTGAACCCAAAATACATTTTCTCACTAACACTGCACCACTTTCTAATTAACGCAATAAACTCTATGCTGTCAGTTCTCAGATTTTCTACAGCTCCCATCAGCACAGTATCTCAGCTCTGCTAAATGTTTCCATGATAAAATAAAATAATTTTCTACAAGCTGTGCATCATGTTTTATCTTAACTGTATTTTCTGCCTTAAGTGAGATGCAATTCAGCTTAAAGCTGCTCTTCTCCAAAGGTCTGGAGCACTACAGAAAACATAAATGCATAAACTGATCCTGCCAGCATTGGTGAGCCTTTTGCTAGCACAAGGGCACTCTCATCAGCAAGTACATTTTAGATCAGGCACACTGTCCATGCACATAAATCACAGTTTCAAACCCAGCCCAGTTTCAAACTGACAGATGCTGGTGCTGAATAGTTTTCCTAACCTTTAAAAGGGAAAATGTTTGATAATATCCTACTATCCCAAGCAATTACAGTTTTTTAATTCTTCAGAATTTTGCTCTGATTGGAAGGGTATATGTATAAGATTTTATTTTTACATAATATAATGGGACTTCCTCAAATTCTCTACCCTGAATCCATACTGATAACTAATAATTTTCCAGCCTGGAACAGATTAGAAAAGAAACAGCTGTATGCCCAAACCCGTACTTTTAAGCTCCTAAATAGACCTGTCATAATATAAATATGTATGCATGTATAAAGAAAAGAGTACGAATATATTAAACTGATACATCACTTGAAATCCTAGTGAGGCCCAAAGTTATACGCAAGGTAAAGGGGTGGGGGGACACAATGCTGCAGGATACATGAAAGTACATTTACAGTCCTTTACCCTGTAGCATCAGTCTTTGCTCTTGAACCAACAGCAAAATCAAACTCATCTTCAAAGCAAGCATCTTACCACAGAGTAACAGCTGATGCCTCCAGTTCAGGCATGAACCTACATTTCTTGAATACCTTACGTGACAGGTTATCTGTCTCAGCTTCTCCAGGGGCAAGCAAGAGTTTGCCAGCCCATCTCTCTCTCTCCAATGGACAAGGACAGAAGTGATCCCTATTTCTTAAACAATTCCCAGCACTTTCTTGTGGTCATCTTCTTTCCCTCCCAAACACACTCTCCTCCTCTCTCTTCTAGGACTCTGCCTTCCCCCAGCCTTAGCAATCTTCATCTGCACCTCATCCCCGAGCAATGCTTTGGTTTGCTCCTCACTGCTGTCCTGCTAGGACTCACCTACCCAGCCCGCTCTATCTCCTCAGCATCTCATTCTCAAGCCATCTCATCTCTACTCAAGGCTTCCTTGAAATTTGCCTAAATGCAGAGAAAACAGAGGCAGAAAAGCCCAGAACAGCACAAGAGGCAGCTTCTGGCAACAGCCCCTTTACAGGCAGAAATGTCACAGTAGGGCAGGAGTGTGCCCTCCTTTAAGCACACAAATAAATGAAAGAAAAATGAAACTATGCATCTTGAGCATGAACCATCTGCAACTAAGAAGTGAAAAGCACAGAGCAATCGTCAGAAATACATGCTTGCACAGAAGAGGGCTTCTGCCAATAGAAAATCATACAGCCATAAGTTCATACACAGACACAAACGCTATGAGAGCATCTCAGATTTTTCCATAAACACAAATGTGACTAATTGTGACATTACAATGTAGCATTTCCCTTCCTTATTTTCCTCCTTTCTTACCCATTTCCATCTTAGCCTTTATATAAATCTGGACAACTGTAGCACTTTCAGAGTGTACATTTTAACTGCAGATAGAAAAACTGTTACTACTGCCTCAAACTGTTTAGACTGCTTGTCTCTGTGTATTCCTTTTATAGAAAGAATAAAAATGTTTACCTCTGCTTGAAATGGTTCTTTCTCTCTCCCCACTGAAGTTCTGCAAGCTCTAGGGTAGAGCAGCAGCAGCTTAACTATGCCTGGTAACCCCATAAAGCAATTTAGGACTTACTGGTAAGGTTTCCTGTAGAGAATTCAGTTTAATTTTTCTTTTACTGTATGTCATTCCCTGCAGCATGGTGATCAGTAACATCATGCTGGGGATTAGTTTAACACTGTCTGGGAGGCAATAATCAGCTACCTACTGACACAGCAGCTCTTGACCAAACTTTGGCTTTATTCAGCAATATCCTTATTGAACACAGGTGAGGCCTCAAGTGGTGAATCTCATGGAAGAGGCCAGTTTTTAGCCACATGAACCAAACTTCAACATGATCAGGAGAAGAAAATCCAGTTTCACATTTTCTGAACCAATCTAGGCCCAAGGAATGGTGTAAGTCATAAATATGAAAAGACGCAAGAAAGTATAAAACATTCTTCTGTAAGCTAAGGCCTAGGCACTGACCAGTAAGCATTAACATGTGCTTTAAGATGCTAATCTTGCTTTGTTTGGCAGCAGCGTGTGTTGAAATTTAACTCCTGGAGAGATGCATGACCAGGACACGTGGCCGTTTGCTGACCCATACAACAGGCTCCTTTTTGTCCCCAGAAAACAACTTCTAGAAAATTCCTCCTCAGCCTCAAAATCTTGCTTGTTAGTACCTTCCGTATACCCAAGGGATGCACATAAAATCACTCGACTTACGGAAATGAAGCCATCGTTTATTTGCTGGTGAGATCCTCAAGCCACAAAAACAGCGCAGTTGAACAGAAAATGCAATTTCATCTCTGGTTTTCAGAGTACAAGTACCAACAGCATTTCAGAAACTAAGCTCAAGCCATCATGAAATGTTTTAAGCAGCAGCCAAGCAGGCCCTAGCAGTGAGGGCTTTTATGCGCTCCAACCAAAATAAAACTCAAACAGCATTAAGGTAATTAAAGGATGAATACAACCACCGCCCTAGGCAGCAGTAGTAAAACAGATGGGCTACAATACTATGGTTTCAGGGTAAATACGAGAAGCTAATCTCTGGCTGTGGCAGCACCCAGCCGTGCTGGAAGGGTTTTGCAGAAGTCCCTGTGCCGCTGGCAGCCGGAGGAGGGGAAGGCGATGGCGGGCAGCTCCCAGAGATGGGGCAGCAGGGCGGAGGGTGCAGAGAACAGCCAAAATATCCCTGTCAATTGCGTGTGTACTGAAGAAGGAAGGGCACACACCAACGGTCGTTTGTCACTCCTACACGAGACCTTGGGATCCACTTTTTTTTTCCACAAAGCCTCTCTCCACCCCTCTGCTACGCCTCTGCTACCAGCAGCTGGTAAGTTAAACGACGGTCTGTAATGGGGTGGCGGGCAGAGGCAGAGTCTTAATGCAAAGAGCAAGAAGCACTGTGCATGGCTACCTGCCCATCACACGAGGTCCTGCAGAAACCAACGCACTCCTCCCTGGCAAGCAGGGTACCATGCACGCTGCCGCCAAAGGCTGCAGAAAAGTACATTTCAGCCAGAGCTCGGTAAACGAGAGAGAAAGCTGTGATCAACCATTCTTGTCTTGCATGAAATGTTTTCTTAGGAACAAATGCTTCTTCAGCATTCAAGTCCTCCACATGAATATAAAAAGGGAAATGATCCTCTGGCTCAGTCTTGTCCTGTCTTTGCCTTTCCATAGCACAGGGGTAAACAATTTATTTCTGACCGAAATACCTTGCACGGGCTTACATCGTGCTTTTTAAGAGATCTCAGGCAACTTTTTAGTATATTCCCTTTCTCGTAAATAAAAACTCTTATATTGTTGTTTTAAAAAAAATGTTGGGGTTTAAAAGTGACTGAATAAATAATGTTAATCCAAAAGTAGTGTTGCTCTATTGATCCCTAAAAACAAAGACATTAATGACAAGAACGTCATGGCACACATGGCCTGGGCCCACGTGGAAAACACACAGGGTTTCACAAGTAGGGCATCACAGAATTTCTGTTGTTTATGGGAAGATCCCCGCAAGGCTGAGAACACCCCAGGCCGTGAGCACTATGTTTTCTCCCAATTCCCAAATATAAAATATACTGTGTGACATTCAGCAACGATGACTGATACTTCTAGACCGTTATTGAGTCTTTGATGCTACTTTAATGTTATCATTGGCACGCTATTTCCTTTGAATTAAGAAAAAGCTTTGAAAACTTCTAGACATGTCAAGACTCTTCCTCAGGCAGGCAGACACCATTACTGTAAGGAGCTTCAGTGCAAAAGCTTCCAAATAAACCACCATCTATTTTCTCCACCTCCTCTAGGTGGAGAAAAGCTGCCAGACAGGTGTCTGCTTTAACATGTCAGAGTTCGACACGCGTCCCGGCTGCATGTGGACAGCTAACCCTCCCAGCGGAGGCTCCCCTGTTCCCAGCCCGCTGTGCTGCCGACATGTGGGGTAGCTGTTAAGTGTTCAACTAAAGCCCAGTCTGATCACAAAGACAAATGGCCTCTAGGTCCAAAAAGAAGCTATCACCAGCTTACGTGGTTCCCCTCCTGCCAGGGGATGGCGACTCACAGGCAGAGGTTACAAGTAGCCTGCTCAACCGCGCCCAACTGTTTCCAGGCCATCCCTGGAGAAGCTGGCACCCAACAAAGTCGCTCCACCACTAAAGACATCCATCCACAGGGATTTGCCTGAGCCTGTGGGCAGAGGGGACAGTCACCAGCAACAATTCTCCTTATGCAAAGTTTTGCTCCTTTGCCTTGACCTTTGGCGCAGGTAGCTACACTCCTTAATGCCCATAAAATCCCATGCATGTGGTCAGCTTTGGACTTTAAAATTAAACCTCGTTTGAATTATTTAAGCAAGGAAACAGCTGAATGTACTTTCTTCACATTTTCCAAAGGCACTCCCATCCGGGAGGAGAACAAGAGTACAATACAATCTAAGGGAAAGATACAAACCAGTGAAAACAGGCAACGATAATGAAAGCATCCCTTTGGCTGCAGGATAGCACTACATCACACACATGGTGACCCAGGAATTTTTTAATGGAACAAAACTTATTTTTTCTCTGCTCTTTTGTCCTCACATGTTTTTGCTTTTACCACTCCAAAAAAGTACAATTAGGTTTCTAATTATTACTGGAGTAAAAATGATTAAGAGAAAGCTGGTGTGAATGATGCCCCAGAAAGCTACAAGGGCTGCTGTCGTTTCTCTGATGTGACCAAGTACAAGACAAGAAAGCACTCTCAGCAAAAGTGAAGGGGCTTAAAGAAGGGCATGCTCTGAATAATTGCATCAGTCTTGAGGGAGAAAGAGAAAAAAGACCATACTACCATCCTGGTTTCTACAAACATCTGATCTGACAACAATAAATTCTGTGGGAATGGTTCTAATGGGGTTGAATGAAAGACTCACTGAAAACAGCTAGAGTTCAATGCCTTTTATTAGCAGGTCTACTATTACTGCCTCTTAACGATGGGAAAATTTTAATGGGTAATATTTTGCCTATCACAGACACTGCTGCTGTTAAATGAACTCATCTTCTAAGTGATTAGACCAGGTTGCAAATGATCTGTTTCTAGATTTTCATTTAACCAAAGCAAGGGAAGCATGTATTCATTTTTCTTCCTCTTTGCCAGATAAATAGTGGCATATGACTACACGAGTAATGACAAATAAAAATTTAAAAAATCTTTTATAACAAAAAAATTTAAATGAATTTTTAATCTTAAGCTGGAATTTTCACATATGCAATGGTAACAAGCAAAACACAGCTTTTGTCCTCTTTCTCTTGACTGTAGTTTAATGGAGGGGTGGCAAATACCTCTCCCATGAAAGCACAGTTAGCTTACTGTTTAAGAAAAGTTTCCAAACCTCTAAAATAATTTCTTGGTGTTGCTACAAGTCTAAAAATTTAGACCTCAGAGATGTAAAAAGATGACAAGTGCCACCTTGTGGGCATTTAACAAAGACAGAATTTAACATTGCTTTCCATTTCCAGCAGGGTATCTCAGGCTCCAGACAACAGGCTGCAGCCAATTTTCAGCATTTAGGGGAACACCATCTTTGCTTCCCGAGAAAAGACAAACACGATGGGAACTGCTACCTAACATGGCTCTGGGGCTTAGCTGTAGGTACAACAACAGAGTCAGACAGCCAGCTGTCTGTAAGCTGCAGCAGTTACAATAGCTCTACAGACTTAAAAGTATCCTGAAATGTCTGGTTTACACAGTAAACAACTTCCAACTGAAAATGTTGTCAAAATCAAATACGCCTCTTTAATTATCTATTTCAAAGAAAAACAGCTTTTTTTGTTGTTTTTTTTTTAAACTCATTGTGGCAAAACTGACTTGTGTCTGGCTGCAGGCCTGAAGTGCTGGATCAATGAGTTAGGCAGTTTCCCATCCTCCCTAAGGGTTATTTGAAAGGTCATTTGCAAACTAATTTTGCAAGTTCAAAATTGACAGAAATATGCCTTTATTGGATGAATCACATCTTTTAGATTTGACAGATAATTTGTCTAAGTATCTTCTATATCAGTGCAGTAAAGTCTTGGAGCAATTCAGAGTAACATCAGGTAACACAAGCTTGAACACTGTAATCAAACTTCCCTGGTTTAAATCCAGACTGGTTTTCACTGGAGACACTGTCTTGATCATGGTCAGTGAAGTTTGCTTGGAAGTCAGAGGAAATACTTGTCGAGGCTATTGCTCTTACAGTGCTCTCGTTCCAACCACGGCTAGGGATAACATAGGAGAAAACATTTACCCTTCGACATTTCCTTTCCTATTTTTTGTTTCCACAAATCCTTCCTTGTCTCCCATTTTAAAAGTCTGCCTGCACACAGACTGAGCTCATTTCCCATCGGTTGTTTTACTTCTTTCAAGCATTAATAATACCAACAAGGGCACATCAGTTTTACCATAACTTCAAGCCAGTGACAACTGTTATAGCCACAGCCTCAAGGCATTCACAAAAATACGTTTTTGTCTTGATTTCTCTAACACATCCAACAGGGAATATTGATTGGAGCTTGATTACACAAATATTCTGAGCAGTCACCCTAATAATGAAAAAGAACAATATGATACGGTATAAAAGTGTCTTCTAGCTGTAAATTAACCCCCTCCCCTGAATAAGAAGTCTGCCCAGTCAAGGTTGAGCAGAAGAGACCCTAAATAAAGGACGAGCTTTCAGGCACTTTTGAAATACAACCCCTCCATCTACTGCATAATGCCCTAATTTGCTGAATGGGGAGGCATGTTTTATCACTGTTCGCTTGGTTGCTTTGAATTATTTTTTTTCCACACACAGCACTGAGATAATGAACGTACATTCACTTTCCTGCTCTAAAATCCACTTCTGAACGGAGAGTTGTGGTTTTACCAAAAGCTGAACCATAACAAAAGAACACAACACTGACCCTGCCTCCCTACCCATTGGTAAAAATCTGCTGAGAACTTGTCCTCCCTTGCATTTTAGACCAATATAGCTGCTGTGCATTCATTAGCCTCCTGGGGGAAAACAAAACAAAACAAAACAAAACCACCCATTAGCAGCCCAGGCAAAAATCAGAGTCACCCGGAGAAAATGAAGAGCAGATCTGATTTCTGACTGCTGTTATAACTGGCCTCAAGACGGACTCATGCATCCCAAAGCATGTCTCTCTCTTTAACGGTGTCAGATGGTCTAATAGATGCTGTTGCTTCTCCTTCCTCGAACTTGACCCATTTAAATTCTTAGACCATCAGAGTTAACACAAACCTATTACAATTCTTATTAGAAACAGATTTTTCATTTTCTAAAACAGTCGTCAATAACACACGCCATTGCTCATGCAAAAATATGGCTTGTATTTACATCCTTATTTCCAGAACAGATGTAATGCATCAACACTCATGGCTGGAAGGAGGAGGATGGACTACCAAGTAAAGCACTCTCGCCTGGAACCATGATCATTTTTTACAGTGTCATGAAGGCAACTCCTAAAAAACCATTACTGGCAGGGTCAGAGAAAGAGAAATGGACACAATGTGGTGGGATGCCTTTTTTTGAATTGGAATTAAGTTTTTACTCCAAAAGTCATTCTCCAGTTGCTGTGAGCTTTTCCCCAATCTGAAAGCTGCAAGTGTCATTCCTTATCTTTTCCTGTTCTCATATAAAACATCTAAGAGGCCTCCAATGGCACAAAGATGGATGCTCCTGGTAGAAAAGCTGAAAACTTCACATTCCTTTTGGGCAATTCCATGGCTCGCTATTATAACTGCAGTCAAAGAACTATGGCAAAAGACACTTACCCACCAGCCTCTCCCCATTTATAGCATTAAAATAATCTTTTTCATAACTTTTCCGCCTCACCAGGTTCATCTGCTGCACTAGGCAGGAACCAGAGAAAGAGAGAGCAGGTGTAAGGTCCAGTCCATGGAGCAGCTGTGCTCCAGGTCCACTCCTGCACCACCCAGTGCATTGTGGGGCTGGAGCAACAGCCAGCCATCTCGAAGGTGGTTTAGCAGCTCTGCAAGCACTAAGAGGTTTTCTGCATGGGCCCCCCATTTGTCCTCAGTTCCCTCTGCATTCAGGAGGGTGAAAGCAGAGCAGGGGAGCTGGGAACAGGCTGCTGGAAGGAGAGCTGAACACAAAGGTTTGTCACCACACAGCAGGAATGGGATTGCTGGCTGGAAAGCTCAATATGATCAATGGTCGGAGATAACCTCTAAGTCCCTTTCTGCGTAACTCCATACGTTTCTTTTCTGTTCCAGGAAATTAATTCAGATGGTTTTCTTGTCTCTGTTTTGAAGTTCTTTCTCCTTTTTTCCACTAATTAGAAGAAAGACAAATTGGTCTGCAAATAACAGAAACTTGGGTTTATTACCTCTCACTTTATCATGGCACCGTGTTAAACAGGAGGTTTTCAACAATTATCAGCTGCATTTCTCTGATATTGATGCATCCTTACTGGAACTGAGATCCCCCAGGAATGTCCACAAGTGAAAAGCAGACTTCGTCCTACAGAACGAGATGTCTAAACAGAAAATAGGAACAGTTGCTGGCAAGAGCAGCAGAGGCCCACTGTCCTGTGGGATAGAGTTAATTTTGTTCTTAGTAGCTGGTACAGTGTGTTCTGGATTTAGTGTGAGAATGATGTTGATAACACACTGATGTTTTAGTTGTTGCTAAATAATGCTTATCCTAAGTTAAGGATGTTTTAGTTTCCCATGGTCTGCCAGCAAGGAGGCGTGCAAGAAGCTGGGAGGAAGCATAGCCACGACAGCTGACCCGAACTAGCCAAATGGATATTCCATACCACAGAACATCATGCTTAGTATATAAACTGGGGGGAGTTGGCCGGGAGCGGTGGATCGCTGCTTGGGCATCAGTCAGCAGGTGGTGAGCAAGTGCATTGTGTATCACTTGTTTTTTGCTTGCATTTTATTTTTTTTGTGCCATGACTTGGATTCAAACAGAGGTTGCTGCTATTAAATCGTTCTTATCTCAAAAAAAAAAAGCAAACAAAAAAACCTGAAACCAACCAACCAACCAACCAAAAAACCCACGGAAAAGAAAAGTGATGCACAATGCAATTGCTCACCACCTGCTGACTGATGCCCAAGCAGCGATCCACCACTCCCGGCCAACTCCCCCCAGTTTATATACTAAGCATGATGTCCTGTGGTATGGAATATCCATTTGGCTAGTTCGGGGCAGCTGTCATGGCTATGCTTCCTCCCAGCTTCTTGCGCGCCTCCTTGCTGGCAGACCATGGGAAACTGAAACATCCTTAACTTAGGATAAGCATTATTTAGCAACAACTAAAACATCAGTGTGTTATCAACATCATTCTCACACTAAATCCAGAACACACTGTACCAGCTACTAAGAACAAAATCAACTCTATCCTAGCTGAAATCAGGACACCCATGTAGATGAGATCATCCTACAGATCAAAGATCAGTATCTCTATTCCCAAGTCTTGCCAATCCAATAGTCCCCCAGCCAGCATTGCCTCTCTGGGCAACAGCTCTTTTGGTGTCTTTAGGTCCACTTTGATGTTATAAAAAGAACCCTATCGTGGCAATTGGCAGCACAGGAAAACAGGTACAGATAGACACAGAGAGCTATAGGATGTAACAGATCAAAAATCCAGTTTATAGTTTAAAAATGGTCCTGGCCTACCTATGTGGCTACACGGGAGCTGCTGGGAGGCAGAATGCTGCAAGCAATTGTCAGGGATTGCTATACACAGGATTTCTATACAGAAGTAAGGGCAAAATACTAATACAGCTCTGAGACACGGCAAGCCCTGCCTGTGTCTTCCATGGCTGCTCTTGCACAGCAATCGGAGAAGGAAGATGCCTTCCAAAAAAGGCAGAGTTTTTACATTTAAGTCATACTAACAGCAGGGCTACCCCTTCAACAAAGCATTTAACAAGCAGACCTTTCTACTAAGTGGAAAAAAATGCCAACAAGCTTAGCAGCTGAGTTACCCAGTGTGAGCTCTCCCTCAGACACAGCAGTCTGCAACTCACTCATCTTAGAGGTTGCTTTGAGGTATCCCCCTGAGTTACTGTACCAGGAGTGCAGCATACTCTGTCCCGCCCTGGGACTCACCATGCTTCGGCGCGGCAGTGACTCAGGGGCTATGTTTCACCTCCTGCAAATTCTGAACCTGCAGAGAGCAAGTTAGGAAAAAATGATCATCTTGCTTTGGTCTGATGCAGCTGGAGGTGGATCGGAGTGGGGGGGTATCCTCTTATAGAGCACAGTTTCAATAAAAGCTAAGGAATAAGAGATGTTCCACCAAGTTACTGATGAGCTTGCTGCTCTGTCACTGAGGAGGGGCAAGCAGGGATGCTGGGAGGGGGCTGCGACCACAGCTTGCTTTCACACAATGTCAAAGTGAGCAGATACACAGTGCAGCCAGGAGCTCCCTGCGAGCCACAATAAAAGAACAGCACAGCTATACGCACATGATCTCACCATTGGAAATGCCATGATAAGTGTCCTCTCCTTCTCTTGTTTTTTTGGGTTGGTAATTTTCCTTTACATACTTGCAAATATTTACCTTGCAGTAACAAATGTTATTTCTCAATAAAAAAGTACCTGACGTAATTCCTTTACCATGTAAATTTTGGCATTGAAATAATATGCAACACAAAGTTTCTGAATGTTTTTCTCACCAGGAAGAAGAATCGCTATTTTATTTTTAAATACTTCTCTGCTTCTGTTAAACCAGTGAAGATTTTTTTTTCAACACTTTCAAGTCCCATTTATAAAAATACTCTTTGAAAAACCTGAAAAGGAAATCAGTAAAATTAACTGCTGTGTTAAAATCATGCTTCCTTTATTGGAAGGATATACGCATGTGTGCATGTTCAGCCAGCAAGGCAGAGGTAAGGAAGAGCTACATCCTGTTTGTTTGGGTTTTTTTTTAATGAAAAATGATCCAACATTGCACTGAAGCATTATGTCCAGATTCATATGGAAACCATAAAATGCAGATGAAAAAGTATGGTAGACTGGCCTTACCAAATAATTATCAGCAACTTTTATAGTCTGCTCTGGATTGTATACTTAGCAGATACTAATTCAGCATTGAGGACACTGGCTTGCACCCTGCCAATGTGAGAGCAAGGAATGGTTAGGTCCTGCGCTAAAGCACTGGGTTTGTTTTTCAGAACTATAACATTACTCCATTTTTCACAGTCCCCCATTTATTCTGCATGAGGAATAATTCCATACCTCCCTTTCCATTGCTGCAGCAGTACTCCAAGACCTTGCTACATGATGCTCTATTGTATTTGCTATATAATTTAAATGGCTGCAGTTGTGGCTCTGCTAGCCATGGTAGCACACCACCATGCAGTGGGCAACAGAACAATTCCAGTATTTAGGAAACAGTGTTTTAACTTTACCTTTGGAGTGGGCATTTCCCACAAGCAAGCTGCCCCAGAACATTCAGTTTCTGATCAGGGTCTGAAACTGTGTTTTTATTTGAGCTTCATGAATAGCAAGGCTACCTATAAGCAGCTGCTCTTGCAACAAAGGAAGCAGGAAGGAGACAGAGATGGGGAGCAGGAGTGCAGTAGAGAGGGAACCACCACCTCCCATGAGCACCAGGAACATCCATCCCCAACCACGTGGTGTATTCAACAGAGCCAGACCCTACCACCTGCACCAAACATGGATGTGACTGTGGGCTTCCTCACAGAGATGACCGAGACCAAAAGCACAGTTACCTCCTCACTGTGAGCAGTAAGGTCTAGCTTGCAACTTCGACAGTGGTCCATAACCAGAGGATGCAGTTTTCCTAATGCATTCTCCCAGGGACTAAGATTTGGTCATGTGAAAAGCCAGACCACATTATCACATTCTATCACCATTAAAAAATTTTAACCAGAAGCTCTAACCAGCCCTGACAGTCACAGCAGCCCCCGGTCTCTCCATGATACTTATCACAGAACTGCTAGCAAAAGCCCAAAATATATTTGGGGACCAATGTATCAAAGTATATCATGGAAAACGGACTCCCACAGGAATAAATAGGATTTTATGGGCACATTTTCCTGAAACTATGAAATCACTTCAGAAATGTCATCTTTGTCATTCAGACAGAGGATGAACAAATATTTTGAGTGCTGGAAATGTCAGATGTCAATCAGCTCTTTCACATTCACAGAGGCTATTGTACACATGGCGAATACTCCAGGCTTCCCAGCCAGGGGTGGTCAACCCTCCTGCCCCTGACTGGAACCAGGGCATCGACCCACTACTCCGACGCACAGCTAAATCCTTGGGAACAGTGTGGAGAACTGCAGGAACTCTTACCAGCATCTTCTTGGGTCTGGCCAGTGAGGGTGCTGAAGGCCCAGATGCCATGCAATTACAAAGTCCTAGTAGCATTGTTAAATGCTTTAGAATACCAAATATTTCACTGTTTTCAAACGACACTTTTCCTTGTTTCAAGACAGACTCGAAAAGACAAATCTAGAGGGTTTTTAATCTTCTGCCATCATTTATGAAGGCGTACAAGGCAGACACAATCCAGCCCTCTGAAATGACAACCAAGCCAGTTTACGATTTTACAAGGGAGCAGGAAGCATCCATATTCTTTTAACAACTACAAAACTGCCCTTGGGCCAGGTCTTGGGGTCTGTTTTGTTTCGTTTCATCTGAAGACACGTTTCTGCAGAACTGTACGATCTCTGTCCACAAGGTGGAGCAGCTAAATAGCCTGAGATGCAGATGCCAAGCCCCAAGTTCAGAAAAAGGAAAAAGAATCGTCTAACAACGCACTTTTAGAGACGTTACCTATGCCTGCACCCTTGGAGGATCCTTATTAATGTGCTTTTATTTGCCACAAATAACATAAGTCTTCAAAAAAAGGCTTGTATTAGGTTTATGTTTTGAGTTTACTGATTTAAGTAGTATTCAAGTCTTAACTATGGTACTTCCATTATATGTAAACACATTCTTTTCTTGACACTGACACATGCTTTCTATCACATGGAAATCTTTTAGTACATCTGAAAAAACAGTTAAGAACTCTTGGAGAGAGTTAGTAAGAGAATAAAGTCCCCAAACCCAACAATGTAGAAAGGATCAGCTGAGTCCAAAACACATAGAAGAAAACCCAGATTTACACCTGAAACATCAGTCCTTGGCTAACGTGAAGCGTGCATCAGCAAAGCTTGGGAACTCTTTCCGGATCCTTGGATCCGGAGCGTATTTCACTTCAACATCGTTGGATGAGATTCTGTGCTACGCAGGCTGTCTCTATTTCCTAGCAGGTCACTTGATGCCAGGGAGGAAAGGGATGCATTTGTTCAGTGGTGTGCCTGAGCTGATGATACCGCAAGTGAATCTCTTTGGAGAAAATTCCAAAACTTCATCTTAATTCATTACTTGTGCACACAATTGGACCTGACCTTTCCAGCTTCAGCAACAATCCTGAAACCTCTGATTCCTTAAGATCCTCATACAATATACACAATTAATAGAAAACATAATTTTATACTAGCCACTGCATGAAGCACACTTCTAAGTGCTAAGCTGATAAGCCATGACTGAAATGTTTTCATCCTCGTTTATAAGTGCTAGCATCACTTCTCTGATATTTTGATCAATTGATATCAATTTACTAGTTAATAGATCATCTTTTCCCAGTTCCTACGCAGGTTTCCCTTTTGATTTTTTCTTGAGATTTCATTGCCAGCAAAACCTTTTCAAGGCTGCTCTCCTTATTTGCTCCATTAGGTTCTATAAATTAGGTAAGGTTAGCACAGCACCTAGGAGAAAATAATCTTACGATTCTCAGCACTTGGACACTTTCCCTCCCAGATACATGAATGGGAATCGGAAGATTGAGTTTATCTCTAACATGGTTTCCATTTTTAATAAATCACCTTCATTTTTAAATCTTAGTACAATGTCTGGAGGTTTTTTTAACAACATCTCCAAATTGTTTTGTCTAATTAAACTATTTGAAGTTCCTATTGTGAACAGATGTTGAATTGCTTAAATCTCCTTGAAAATTAGCCTGTGTCAGTTGGTACTGAACGAAGTCCAAGTATTTTAAGCAAAGGCTAAACACTTCAAAAGCATCTACTGCAACCGGGTTAAAAAGATCACTTTGAATTCACTGCTTTACTGGTGAAAAAGATCTAGCATAGGCAGTGCAATGTGGGGTGTGTATTCACTTTGAAAACTGCTTCAAGAGCGTAAGATGAGCAATGAAGTTCTTTACTCATTTTTTTCTGGCCTAGAAGAACCAGTGATGGGTACCATTCCTATGGCACTCCACATTTATATTCCCTGTAGCTACAAAAGCCTGACTATAAATGCCCCAATTCCACAAACTTCCATTACCTACTTCAATTAAGGTACAGATTCAAAGAACAATTTTCTGGCACAAACTGACTCTTTAGTTAAGGAGCTCTGCCAGTAAACTTTCACCATCACAGCTAGCCACAAGTTTTAAGCGTAGTTTAGGGACACATATAAAAATATAGAGGAGAACAACTTTAATTGTAGGTCATCTGTTTACCTCCTGTTTTTAGAAGGCTCTGCACATAAGACAAAGAATAAGCAGATTAATTTTTGAGTATTTCCTATCCTGCAAAGAATCCGCAGACATTACCTGTTGTGAGCCATTTTTTAGAGGAACACTTACTTTCTATGTACCTGTGACTAAGCTAACCAAGCACTGTAAAATTTAAAAGCCTTCCCTAAGCAAGCAAAACATTTATTTAGGGAACAATGAATTGATTTAATTTCTCTACAATACCTTTAAGATTGTCACATTAGAAAAATATGCATTTGTACAACATGAGCATACCCTACTTTTTGAAGCAGCCGCAAGACAGTAAGTATAGTTTGTGTGGAGAACAGTAATCACAGATGCCTAGAACTTAAAATAGTAATCTATTAATTAGCATTTCAAGTATGGAAGAACTTATTTCAAAAGGTTTGCCTCATACCCCCAGTAGCAGATAGATTAATAGAAAATTACTTCTGTGCATTACAACACCAGAGCTCACAGCTGTGGAAAGGAATTCTGTTAAGCAGGCAAATGAATATTTGCGTGCTCTTTCAACAATGTATGGACGACACCTGAAATGGAGGTATAATTGGTTTCTTTGTCCCTACCCTTCCTGACTGTAGCAATGTATTGCTTGTTTCTTTTCATCTAATATTTTCCCTATAAATTTCTGTTAAAACTCCCCTTGTTCATCATCTCCTTAAATAACCATATCTGTCATGCTGAGTACAGCTCTGTCTCCAATCCCATTCATCTGCAGCCACTCATCAGAGTGCAAGCACTTCAAAGATTAAAAGAGAATTGCTTCCCTTCTCATTTCTTAACCACCAATATTCAGCAGGGTGAGTTTTCATCCATTGGCAGGCTCTGAGCAAGAAGGCAACAGCATGAATAACTAATGACAAATATGTCCAGGAAGATTTCTCCTGGCTGTTTTGAAATGTCTTCCTTTGTTCACACAAGAGAGTTGATGAGCAAACAAATGAGCAAAGGGAATTCATAAAACATAACATAAAGATATTTTTCTTTCAAAAGGACAATGCTGACTTTCTTTAAACACTCCTCAGGACACCCAGAGACACAAGCATGCAGCAGTAGTAATGCGATAACTTAACACTTCCCCTCCTTTTTCCTCTACATTGTTTGTTATCTTTCCCATACTTGAGTCATCCAAGTAGAATGACAGCACACACCTCAGCCCTGTCACTGCAAGATCCCACGGCTTAGGGTATTAACAGATGGGCTCTAGGAAGTCTAGCCATAGAAATGTAACTGACTGTTCTTCCTATCTCTAGGATGCTGCTACCCCTCGCAGGGATTCAGCAGAGTGGAACCAGTGGGTACCCTTTAGCCGCTTCCCTGCTAAGCCAGGCAAGTGGCTTCAGCCCAGCTCCACGAACGCTGGGCATGAAGCTGCTAGACTTTGTGCTGAAATGGCAGAGATGGACACTGGCCATTCCAGCTGCTGCAGCAGGCAGGAACAAATGGTTAGAGAGAAAAAGGAGGCTAAACCTGTAATCACCACAACCTTTTGTATAAGGGAATGTGAATCCGCCGTAGGATGAAAAACAGCACTAGAATTGGATGTCTGCTCAAGTTCCAGACATTTATATACACTGGGTGTGGAAGTCTACGCTGTTTTGTGGACAAAGACATTTTTAAAATCCCTGCCAGCTCTCGGTAGGCAATTCACTAACATGGATATCAAATTCACTGCATCTATTATTTGCAACAAACAACAGGATCAGGCAGCTTTTTTTTTTTTTTTTTCACTTGTCAGATATATTGACTGTCTTCCAGTCTTCTGCTGATGTGGTCCTAGTCCAGGATCTGCTTTCTTCTGTTAGATCAAACCTGCACTCTCAGTGCTCGGCAACTAGAACGCAGACTCAAGGTCCTGGTGAAACCCTACTTCTACCGATATCACAAAAAGCCATGTCAGATATGAGTGACCACCTATGGCCACAACAGGCCATTTCTGCCACCATAACTTTGTGTAACTATGAACCCTGTTGGGATGACACTCTTGCCCGAGGTAGACGAAGTGGTTGATAAGTAACAGAGGTATGTTTTCAGCCAACAACTTCCATGCTCTCTTATCTCTGATTGCTTCTGACAGGGGCTGCTCTTCCTCTCCATCTCTGTGGAGCAGTTGACCTCCTCTCCCTCATAACCCACACTACACACTGACTCATCAGCTGTACCACCGTGCTGTGGGAACATGGGCAGCCCCCTACGACCTTCCATACAGACAACAGTGAGCACAGGATACCTTTGAAGGTCATGACTGGGAGCATATAACAAGATGAAGAAAAGAATTTTAAAATAACTAAAACTGAGAAAGTGAAGAGTCTTAACATTTTCCTCCTCTGTGCTTTAATGCTGCATCATAATCTGGACAATAAGATGTAACTGAAAAGGAATAAGAAGTCAGAAGACCCACACAGCCCAAGGGTAACAGTCTTTTTCTGTAGCAGAAAAATGCTGATACACTGGAAGCTCTTTTCTCCAACCAGCTTTCCAAAGAGTCTCAAGGTGCCACCTCAAAGGTACAAACTGCAGTTAGTGCTCCAGCAGTTACATGGTGCTGATATGGGGACAGTGGCAAAGGGCAACCTCCAACAGGAACGGGAAACTCCCAACCACTCCACCAAGTAGAAGAAAATAAAGCATACCTGACCTTTCAACTGCCTGATAACCTCATATCCATTTTAATACAGAGTCTGCAACAATGTCACCCTGATCTCTAGTCTTGTCCCGTTTTAGTACAGTCTTTGGACTATGCACCAAAATAGCCATAAAACAGTATCAAAAGCATGGAGAAAGCATGTTATGACATTTCCCTCCCCTCTCCTCTCTCTTGCTGTGCTCACACACATACACACATTAATTGAAAGGAACCCAGCAAACTTGGTGGATTTCCCCCCTCAAGCTGACATGGCAATTTATCTCAAGTTTTACATGCTTTGTAGCACATCCTATTAGAAGCAGTGCTAGAACGTGTGAAATTTGGTTCAGTGTGATATACCATTATGGCTTAGAAAAAAATGCAATATTGAGCCTAGAATTTATGTGAATGAGCAGAACCAAAGCAAACACCTCCCTCAGGACCTGTTTGCTCAGGACAGTTTTACTGGTGTAAGATAGGTGTGAATTTAGAATAGTACAATTATAGCTGCTTAATTCCTCAAAACAGATACATTAATTCAGGCGCATTTATTCTGCCTTTCCCCAGATTTGCTGATGTTGCTCTGGTAGGGGCTTACATTGAAACAAATTAAAAATTACTCTCTCTAGTATTTTGAATGAGTCTCTATGGGTCAGCTGTGGTGCAGTAACTGAAAATGCAACAATCCACAGGCAGCCAAAATTCAAGATAAAGGCTGAATGCTGTTCTTGAAGTTCAAAGCCAGCACGTTGTGGTCTGTCTTTGTTACATACTACCAGACAAAGTGTGGCAAGCTACCTCAGCTCAGAGGACACGCAGCAACACAGTAAGCTGTGCCAACTCAACCGTACATTAATCACAACCTCATCTGCAAACAAATTGCACATTCTCTGCATTTACACAACTTACACTTATACTCTTGCATTTGTAGTTTAAGACATACTCTAAAGCTTTTACATTTATGAAAGGCACCACATTCGTTGACACACATTAGCCTTATTTGTTGCACTGTTTTATTGTCACTTTTTGTTTTCTTAAAAGGGTGAAATCTTGAGGTTTAACCCTTGGCAAGATATTGTTCAAAAGCTACACACAGCAGGGTACCCCACTCTATCTTCTCCTTGCTTATTATCTTTTACATGTATCAATGTCACTAACAACAGACGTGACAGCACGCAAACCCATCTAATTCAATTTACTTTGTAATGCAAATTTATATTAATAGAAAAATGTCATTAAGTAGATAAAATACATGTGAATTAAAAAAGAATCATGTAAGCTTAAAAAAACAGGTACCTTACTTAGGAATGCCACCGTATTTAAAAGCTGAAATTAAAATATTCTTAATTTTTGCAGCCAAAGATTGTAATGACACATTAACTACTCACCACGGAAGAATTGTATATTTTCAATAGCCTAAAAAAATTTGATTTTTGGTTAGGGACAAGTACAATATTTACCTCAACTGCCTGTGTAACAACCCACACCTTTTCTTAACAAGCTGAAGTTACAATGATACAATATAACACACACAGTAGGCTATTTTACAAAAGCCAATCTGCCATTTGAGCACTCTCTATGTTCACTTGTGCTTTTAAGTTAAAGAGCTTGATGCCCACCCTGCAACTGACAACCTGCAGGGCCCCCATACCTGCACCAACTCCTCTAGAGGTCCAGGGGCTCACGTGAACTCAACAAGAAGATCAGGCCTATAATGACAGAGACAGTTTACTCCACTGTGAACTATGATTTACCACCTTTTGCACTGTGAGAAGAAACTCAGGCAGGAAACGTGACAGCACTGTAGCTAAATGCTAAATCCAATACCGGACAGATTTTATCCATGGAGAACGACCTTGCAACACATACTAAGCTTTAGACGAGGCTTAATGTGCCACAATAATACAACAGGCGTCAACTTTTAAGAAAACCCACGAAACCCTTTTTATTCTTTTAAGAAATTGTACCAGCCCAAGAATCACGAGATGAATGAAAGCAAGTCATTTGTTTACACAGGAAGTAGAATCCACAGTCTAAACGCTAGGACTAGACTTCATTACCATCACTTAAACCTATTCACTAGAAATCACTTCTGGTCCACGAGCGTCTTACGAGAAAGAGTATCCCGGTTATCCCGTCAATTCCGTACTGATGTTAGCCGTGCTAATTTCTGCTTTCCTTCGCATTGTTACATTTAGTCGATGCGGCTAGAAGCAGTTTGCAGCTTTTCTTCCCCCCCGCCGTACAATTACACATATTGGACATAAGCAAGCTTAGTAACCTCACTTCAGAGAGCCCACATGTTCAACAGTTAAAACTACAGTTTTCGCACGCTGGTGCGCCGTCTCCGGCTCTGAAGCCAACCACCGCAACGCTCGCGACCTCCCGAAACCGTCCTTTCCCGAATCCGTGCTATTAAACACGATTTTACAGAAACACGTCGGATCGTTACGGGCAACTAAGCCCCGCGCCCCGACGCTCCCGGGAGAGCGGGGGCCCGTCGTTAGCCAGCCCCCGGCTTTCGCCGCGCAGCTCCTCAGGCGACCGGGCAGCCGGCCTGCTGGGGCACCGTAACTTTTATTTGGCGATCGCGCCCCGCAGCCGGCTCGCAGCCCGAGCCCACGCCGCCGCGGCCGCCACCGGGGGCCGCCCCT
>NW_010972437.1:10708008-10778115 GCF_000737465.1 Haliaeetus leucocephalus | reverse complement strand
CCCCCCCCGGAGGCGGCCCAGCGGGGTCGGCCTGTGCCTCTTCAGCCTTGGCAGGGCTGCGCCTACCTGGTACTGGAGAAAAACCAACGGTCTTGTGGGAAACGTGACTTTTTTTAAAGCGAGATGAACGTTTCCACTGAAATGCCAGCAAGCAGCAAGAGAGCGAAACTGTGGAATTCCCCTCAAAACGTTGTGGTGCGAGAAATTTCAGCCGGCCCACCTGCCGTCATTTTTCACTGTCCAGGACTGTAAATTTCAGAGCTAAAAGCATGTAAGTGAAAAGACAGCACCGTGCCCGGTGTAACTCATTCATACAGTTTGCTTTTTTAACCTGAAACCGGGTATTTAAAACAGTGGTTAGTTAGTACTCAGCAGATCTTCCCCAGCATAAGCGGGATAATCAGACCTGCCTCGTTTAGTGATACAATAGTTTCTCACTTACAGGTATTACTTCGCCTTTCAGACCAAAGCTGTGTGTGCCGAGAATTCAAATCCAGCCTGAGCACGATCAACACAAATTGTTTACTCAAATTTAATCCATTGCAGCTGTGCAAATCCACAACCTTCAGCAGAGGCTTCGGAGACATCAGCCAGGGCAAGCAGATTGTGCAGGTGTTTTTATGAGCATCAGACAGCCTGCCCCACCTTCGCTTGGGGCACTGTGGTGGCTACCACAGTGGGTGTGTGGTGGGAGGCACGACTTCAAGACAAGATTTTTGCCATGGGACAGTCTGGAGGAAGAGCGTCTACGTAGGCTGCATCTACAGCTGCTGCAACTAATGGTTCCAGTCGCGTGAATGCAGCAAGTACATAAAACATATTTTCTTTCAACAAGGCAGCTGAAACATAAGAGTCTGTCTGAAGAATGGGTGTTGTATGTAGTTTGTTGTACACAGGTTTTCATACTCTCAATTCTACCTAGTCTTTTTGTAGAGAACAAAAGGGAAAGATTGTGTGGGGAAGTTTTCTATATCTTTAAATCTTGTTTTATACAGCAAGAAAAAACATGGGGTTTTGTTATGCCTGTCAACTGTTTCAAAACACAGGTTTTTATGTTGATATATTTTGCTTATTGTGCAAACTTAAAAAAATTTTATCCCAGAGGGATCGTTTCCTCTGCTTTATTCCTTCCCAAATGAATTCTAGCACATTGGACCTGATTTCACAAAACATTTTCATTTTGCATGTATAAAGTGCAAACGTTTATTTAGCAGCTGGACTACTGAGAAATAATATTTTAATTGCAGGACTAAGGAAGGTTAAAAATAGATTAAAAATTGTTTGGGAAAAAGCAACACAAAAAAATCTCTGCCACTCTGCCTACGTGATTTGACCTTTGATGGAGTGTTTTGCTTTGCCTTTTGGAAATAAGTTGGATCTTCATATAGATTTTTTTTCCTCTTTTATTTCTTTGACTTAAATACCAAGCTTTCATTCCAATTTCCTTCAATTAAATAGCCAGCTTTTACTCTTCCACTACTCCAGAATCTTTTTTGCTATCTACTGAACTGTATGTTTACATTAGAAATGTTTTCCTGTCCAGAGGAAGTAACACTATTTTTCATGATAGGCATTATCACTACTAGAGTTGTTAAGATCAGTCTGAGTAATTTGATTAGTCATTTCAGTTGTCTAATAATGCCTTTGCTATTAATGCAGCTATGGCTCAAACCTAGGGAAGTGTGTTGGTCATTTCACAGTTAGTTACTAGAGCCATATTTTACTGTGCCAGGGAGAGTTCTGCAGCTGATCTGAGTTTTCAAAACAAATTGAGCTCAGTCATTATTTCTGATTAGATTATTTGCTTGGTTTGGGAGGATGTTTTGGCCTGGGCTCTAGCAGAACAGCAGCTTTGGGAAGGACTTCACAGGCAAGCTCGTACCCAGAGCTCTCTACTGGCCCTTGCAGGTGTTGACACAAGAAAGGTGCTGGGCATAGCAAGGAGAGTGGCCATACGCGGTATGTACCATCTCCCTGATGGCCACTCTAGCTTTTACAAGGGCTGATAGCCTTGACACAGCAGGAAGAAATCAAAGGTGCAAATCAGAAAAAAAAAAAAAAAAAAAGCCTGAAGTTCACTAGGTGAAGGTCCCTTCCCCCACACCCTGCTTTTTGAATGGACATGAAATCCTCATGGTGATTTCTGTTTAACAACAACATTATCTTAAAATTACATAATGCCTTATCAGGCCAGCACATCTTAGCACACCAGCAATAACAAAGATTTAACTACAACTCTGGGAATTTTGTTAGAAGAGAGCTGGAGCTTACTGAGCACTAACCCTCCAATTCCTTGCGCAGGGGCCAGGGGAGGAAACGCAGATGCTCTGGAGCAGCTAGCACAAAGTCCCAGCCTGGCCCTGTTTGGCCAGAGGGGCTGTTCCTTCAGAGAGACCCCAGCTTGTATGTTTGCTATTTTGCAGGGGAGAGCACAAAAGAGGACCCCATTTTGCACGACCTTGATTTAAATGGCAGCAAGGACAAGCTTCGTGTCTTGTTCCCCTGGATCTTTAGCCCTTGAAAAGCCCTCCTTTTCAAAATTGGTTTGTTAGCATCACATACTGTAGAAAAAGCACTATTATACTTGCCACCTGGTATTTGAGGGGTGTATTTACAAAGTGTACCTCAAGAATAAAGTCTCCAGAAGAGAAATATATCCATATCATGCTATTTTCTGGCCTGCTTGTTGTCATTCAGTAGGTTTCTTGTCTCCCAAGCCTCAAGGCTCTTTAAATACCGCAGTCAGTTACTACAGCTTTGTTCTTCATGTAGAATTTCATTACTGGGATTTGGGGTTGTTTTCTAGTGTTTAGGGTTTTTTTATTTTGGCCTTTCTCTTTTTGCCCCCTCACTCTTGGTGCTGAGCACTGCGGGAACAATGGCCCATTTTCCACAGTGGCCTTTCTTTGATCCATCACCTTGTCTGAGGGTCTGGTACAAAATTGCTTCGAATTACCAGACATTTATTCTTCAAACCTAAACTAATTCACTAATCATATAGTGATAAATGAGATTTTAAAATTAATCACTGACATTTTTTAAGATTTATACAAAACTGTAAAGAAAGGTTCTCAGCTAGTAAATACAATGTTGTGTGAAGAAAAAACCCCCATAAATTAAAGCTGTCCTGTATTAATGGGAAGCAGTAAAAGTGAAGACACGGTGAGATGTTACCTGATGAATAAGGGTAGCATCTTATCACAGTTAGTATCTTCCTGCAACAGACCCCCTTGACAGCAGGAAGACAGCACTGTAGAAGCCTTGTCGCATGCAGAATTTGATTTAGCTTCTAATGTGTAACTGCTGGGACTTTTGGGGGCAGGCAGGGAGGCAGCCAAGGGCTACCTTACTGAGCAGATTCAGAGTTCACAGTATTTGCAATGGAACATTTACTCCTTGGAAAACAGCAAGGCAGATTTCTACCACTTGCTCAGTAAGATAAATTCAATTGTTCTATCTAATTTAAAAGTCATCAATAAAAAGTTTGAAGACTGACTACCGAGCTTGCTAGTTAAAATTAATGTTTATATAGATGACAGCTATTTGAACATAACATCATCAAGCTTATCACCAAACCCAGAATTGTCACTGCACGTTACCAGCATTTTGGATAATCTTTCTCCCTTTGATGAGAGAACTGGCATTTGAGCTTATCTTTTGGATGTTGTTGTTTGTTATTAATGGCAAAGTAAGTCATTTAAACACAGTATTACCCAGCAGTGTCCAGGCACAGAGAGAATCCCTGCATCAAGTACAGCAGCTATGAGCAACCTTTGCAAGCCAGACATGATCACTGTTTTACTGGGATCTATGCTAGTCTGTAGATTCTGGTAGTAATTTTTTTTTTTTTTTTTTTTATCTACAGGCTACAGACTAGCGAAGTAACAGTTGCTAGGAGGAACTTGCACGTTGAATTTTATGGCCATTGCCAAAGAAAGCGAGGTATGTGTAACATATCCACCATACCTTCTGTTTTAAATCAAAATTACCAGATGAGAAACTCACATTTGGCATCCTATCCTGATCAATAGGAATCACACTATAACCCATAACAACTTAGAGCAGTTTACTACACAGTAGGTGATGTACATCAATGAAATGAAAAATGAGCTTAACATGCCTGCTTTTGGCTCTTCAGGTCATGAAAAAATGTTTAACAGACATAGGTGACAATGACAACCTTTAGAGCTAGATTTTTTTTCTGGTTAGAAGTGAGTGTCACAAGATGCAAGGGGAAGCAGCACAGGAGCACAAACAATTTTAAAACTAAACTAAAGCTGTTTGCTTAATGTCTAAACAATTTGCTCTTTTTAGACTGATGAGGCATTATGCCATTTTTAAATGGAACTGCATGAAAGGAAAAAAGCTCCCTCTTGCCTGTGTTTCCTGAGTAAAGTCCTTTCTAAAATAATTCTTCAGGACTTTCACATTATAGCACCCACTTAACTGGATTTCCAAGGCACGCATAAATGTGATGAGAATTACATCATGAACAGGTACTATGGATAGGCTATAGTGGATGCTATCTATGTATCTTGACAAAATCATATGATCTTAATCTTTGATGTAATTTCCATTCAAAGGAAAACCTGCATCTGAATTACTCTTCATAGCCAGCTTTTCCCACACAACAGACGAAACCAGCAGCACTTTCCAAGAACATCTGCCTTTGCCCCCTCAGTAACATCTCTGCTCTGACACTGCTGACGTAAGTAGACTGGAGAATGTGAAATGCTGGGCTACATACATCTGAAATATACCTTCTTTCCCTCTGAATTAGGTGGCTACTTTCAGGTTCACTGACAGGTATTCTGCCCTGTCTTTCATGTCAAGAACTACCTCATTCCTATTTTCTTCCAAGCTTTCACCTTTACCTTACTATTTATTTAATAAACATTAACAGACTCCTCTAATACTTTCAAACACAAATTTGCAGGTACTTCCAGCACTACAATTGTGTTGAGGAAGGACTAGTCTTCCTGCCTCCCGCATGCCTAAGGACAGAGGCTGGAAAAGGATTAGAAAGTGAGGTGTGCTATATAGAAAGAGAAAATCCAGAGCTATCCAAATTTCTTTTATAATCACTATTACATAGATTGCTAGATTTGACCAAAGCTGAGACTTACCTTCTGCTAGGGTGTGAGCTTCCTGAGGGTACAAGCACATAAACAAGGTGCTTGTCACCCTCATGCTGACTGTGGATTGCGGTTGCTCAGCATGCTGTGGTTTATGCTGACACTTGGAGCTTTCCTCTCGCAACAGGTTCCAGGTGATGTTTAGAGCAAGCAATATCAAAATAGGTGAATGACTAAACTATTTATGACTGCAAAAGGGTGTTTTTATTTGCAGCTGGTCTGAATATACTTTAACACCAGACTTTTTATGAGCTTTCTTATTGCTCGTGTGCACACTTGCTAGCATATCCCACATCAGCATAGACTTCTAATGAGAGATCAGTTATTAATAGAATTATTAATATACTAGGAAATTTCAAAATTGCTTGCACTTTTGCTCGGATGTAAGAGCTACGTACTCTAAGTTACATTTTTAAGAGTCCTGTGTATGAAACACAATATGGTTTTGTTTGCTTGTTTTATTAAGCAAAATGAACAGGCTAATTAAAGAAATTCCAGGAAGTTTCTGCTTTCTGTCTCCTAGGGACAAGCCTCAAGTGTCAAAGGAGATAATACGGATGCCTATAAAACACCCAAGTGTGTTTATACTGGCTGTAAAATGCAGCGTATAGCTTCTATTTAACTTTCATAATATTTCCTTTTTTATGCCATGCTTAGAAATACATATTAAGGCATTAGTTGAAGTAGTGCTTGTATATATTTGAAGAAAATTTGGTAATTGCAAGTTAAAAAACAGAAGGCAAGCCACTAGCAAAATAGTCTTAGGAATAAACTGTTGTGAGTATAATTTCATCTATAAACACTAAAAACTAAGAAAAAGCTAGCCATCAAAAAAACTGACCTGCAAGATACTTCTAGTCCTGACTTTCAATATGTCTTTAACCCTGAGCAGATGATCTCTTACTTATAGCCATAAGCTATGCCACAGAATTGGCAGTGATTCTTCATGCAATCAGTTGAGACTGCTAGATCCACTGGATGGCTTTGAAGAATTGCTAAAGAAACTAACCATTCTCATAAGCAACCCAAACCTGCAATTCTGAAGTGCTATATAGAACTTGCACGCTCTTAGCGCAATTACTTGTTTTTCTAATACCAGAGCCCTCAAAGTGATTTCTGCATTCTTAGAGAAGCGAATGTACATGTTACTGAAGCCAGTCAAAACCAGTGTTTTTAACGAGGGTATTAGTTATGCCATGCAACTTGCTTCTCAGACAGAATTGCATCTTCTAGGATACTCAGGGTTCTTCGAAAGAATGTCCAAGTTTTAGAGCACATGAAATATTTAAGGGTAGTTTAAAGCTCAGTAATGTGCTTTATATGCACAAGGGTGTATGGGCCCTGGTAAGGCAAACTGCATCAGATTTGAAGTTGAATTTTATGTGACAGTTTAGAAGACAGAGTGTAGGAATAAGAAGTGAACTTTGGAAATGTTCTGAGAATCTCCTGCTGTATAGACATACGCAATCTAGTTATCAAGTACCTTTGTAGAATGAACTTTAATGACCTGCGGATGCTTCTAAGTCCAAGTCTCCAAGTGTTGAGATAGAAGCAGCACTGGATAACTTATTTGCAGTTCAACAGATGTCTGAGAGGTGTGTTTTCTTCCACCAGGAAGACTTTTGAAGGAGAATATAAAAGCTTCTAAACTGAGCAAGTAAGCACATGCACTAGTGGTACCTTTGCGCTTTACTGTGGTTAGCACAGCTAACTCTGCGGGCAGGCAGGTAACGGCAGCAGGGCGCAAAAAGCAGCATAGAACAGTGTTGGAAATACCTTTCCAGGCCAGCATTAGCTCTTCAGGATAGCAGAGAGATGACATTAACAAAAGCAACGTCAAATTGCTGAAGGGGATTAAAGTTTTTCCTCTTAATGATTCTAAAGTGTTATTGAAGGGATCAATAGCTTTTCCTGTTAAACAAGCTGTTCAAATCAAGCATTCCTGGAGAGGAGATAAACCAATCCTGGAAGTAATAGCGAGATTTAATTAGGATTTCAGATTTTCACTATTCATTAATTGATCTTCCAGTCTTATAACAGTTTTAGTGAACTGTGAGTTTACAACAATAAGATTCCTTATGAAAGGACAAAATTATCTGAGTCCTTCTGAGCCCTTTTATCTGTGCCAAAATGCATAATTTATTACATGGCCCACACAGAGAGAAATTTCTCTTTTCTGTACCTGATGTCACTGATTTTTTCTGGGTGATTTATTATTCTTTAATAGTATTCTTAATCTTTAATCTTATCTTTGATAATAATTCATTTATTATTCTTTAATAATAAAATAATTACATCCCCTGGTTGTGCACATTTTGCTTATTGTTAACCAAGACACGTGGGAAGCCCCTCAGCAAGGCAAAACTAAATTAGCAGATATCCAGGTCCTAAATTGGCAATGCCAGAGACAATTACTAAGACTTGGCAACTTTTCAGCTGTGCATGCAGCAGTTTTATTTTAAACAACATCAGAGATCACACAACTGATCTTGCAATCTGACTTGCACATCACTGCACCAACCTCAGCTCTGGAATTCAACCTCACGCATTCAGTTAGGAACTCACGCAATCCCCGATCAAACAGATATGTAGGAAACTAATCCCTGGTTTAGTCCTTCCAAAATTCAGTTCCTAGTGGTTTTCTACATCCAGGAGAGATGCGATACCAATGCTTTCAGCCTGTGCAAATAGAATGAATTCAGAATTCATAGTTCATCTGCAGCAACAAGTCACTGATAAGGGGAGCAGTTTCCAAAGAGCTTTTTTTTTTTTTTCTTAAAAGCCAGTAAGTCAAGGAAATACATGTTGAAAAGATGCAACCAAGCAAAGCTCTTGGGCAAACACTGTACAGTACTGTATGAGCAGGGGGACCCAGGCCCCCACCATTTCGTCAGCATTTCAATGGGTTGCAGCAAAGTTTCAACTGCCAATTTGATGCTTGTTCTTAGAAAACAGCTTCTTTGGTCCACCAAGGGAAAACTGCTCTCCTTTCTGCTCCCAGATGGATGTATTTTTAAGAAGAATGTGTCTTAAGCTGTCTTAAGGGAACATGGGACAAAAAAAATCCAATTAGTTTATTCTCCGAGATGTGTCAAATTTGAAAGCATTAATCCAGATTATCGTGTTATACAGCATTAAAATTAACTTCTTCTTTATAGCATATAATCATTACCCATATAAAGACAAAAAAAAACCCCATTAAAAGTAACATTGCCTGTGCTCTGTCCAATTCTTTGGAGGAATGAAAAACATTGTGTAACTTAAATCTGGATTTAGCTTGATAGCTTCAGAAAACATAGATGCAAAGTTCAGATGGATCATTACTAATCGGATTGTTTTCACCATTCTTTCCCCTTTGTTTCAAGGTTTGATTGCATGGTCATTTGCTCTTAAGATTTCTTTTCTTTCCTGTGCACACAACAGAACACCTTCCTTCTGCCTGTGAAGAATCACGTCCTCTTCAAAGCATCCTGCTGCTCTGAAAACCTGAGAGTGAAGGGCAGATGCAGCCACACCACCTGCAAAAATGCAGTTGTTACTCAGAGAAAGCCACTATTCTAGCTTTAAGAATTTGTCCCAGATCTAGGGATTTCCTCGTGTATTTTTAGCTAGAACAAACAAGACAGATTTCTCGATGCTTTTTAAACTGCATTTGCCAACACTGCCCAAACTCTTCCTGTTCCACCTACCTAAATGTTCTTCCATGACAATTTACACCCACCTAAACCAGTGCTGCTGTAGTCCTGTTTCTGCTCCCTCTGTCTTTGCAGCTGCACTGGCCATTGCCCAATGCCATGGCTTAGGGAGACAACCAGCACCTTCCTCGAGGGCCAGATGAGTCCATGAGTGCCAGTGCTGGCATCACAGCACAGGCAGCGAGCCCACAGCAGCGGGAACTCTCAAATGACCCTCTTGGTGAGCTGTGTTGCGAGCGCCCTTGTTAATCAGACTCTTCAGTCTGTTGCAGTTTACTTTAAGTATCATACAAAACAAGAATCAAAATGAAGGATTTCTTTATCCATCCACAAGCTCCTTCACAGCCCATCAAACTGATGTCATGCCATCTTCATCGACTTCTACAATAACATCAGCAGGGCAGATTAGGTTTCTGCACCAGCCTGCAGGATACATCTCAGAGACCCTCGGTCTAATTGCAGCCCTGGTGACTGCTGCTGCAAGCATCTTGCAATGAAACAGGCTAACACGGACCAGTAGACGGAGAAATTCAAATAGTGCATGAAAAAAGCAGACCCATAAACAGCAACAACAAAACCCCTATTACAACCAAGTGCAAAAACCATAGACAGATGAAACTCCGCAGTGCTCTCTTCAGTCAGCTCTGTTTATAAAGCAGGAGTATCTTCATCAGTGGGCTCAAATCACATGCAGGGTGTGACTGCTGACTCCTATCCCCAGTTCACATTGTTGAAAAAATTTAAATTAAATTGGGGGGGGGGGGGCGTGTAGTATTTGTTCTTGCTGTACAAGCGAAGTCTGTATTCAACTCTAGAACTCAGTTTATGGCAGTTACTTTTTCAGGAGTCTATTCTAGAGGCCAAATTTTAATTTTGCTGTTTTTTTAAAGAGCTTATATTCTTCTCTAAGGAGTTCAGGAGGTAAATTGTGCTGTGAAGAGGCTTGTGCCATTCCCTGGTAGTTCATCAGAAGAAGAGAGGGAATGGCTTCCCCTTATCTCCTTGGAGAATGAAGAACCAGATGGAAAAGCCTCCTACCAGTAAAGGGACATTTGAACTTCGAGTCGGCAAGGCAGTGATGGCTTTCAGCTTCTCTTCATACAGCACTGGCCAAATTAATATTTTTGTATTTTATTATCAAGTAACAGTAAGGTGAAGCCTGCCAACCCTGTCTGAAAGTTTATTCAACCCTCAGCAGGGGAAAACTCCACTACCTGCCCAAGGCTGGCAGCAGAGGAAGGGAGGGAGTTTGGAGGGAGTTTTGAGGGAGGCTGGCAGCAGGCAGCGCCGTGTCCCAGCCACTACAGGCGCAGACTTGGGGAAGCTGTACCTTTCCCCAACCTCTCTATCTTCTTCTCTCAGGACCTTAATGTGCTGTAAAACGGAGAATATTGGGGAAAAAATACATGAAAACTTTATGTCAGTATAAAGTATGTATTTGCTCAAAATATTCAGCAGTTACCACTAGATGGCATTTTGGTCCTGAGAAATTAGGAACTCCCAGGTTTCAAATTACTTGTTACAGACAGCAGGAAACAGCAGGAAATGGAATTACTTACCTCATTCGGTTAATAATTTATTATCCATTGTCTTGTATAAGCAAGACATCACTAGCACAAGACACTTTTACTTGCAAATTTATAAATCTCCTTTATTTAACTATAACTTGTGACTCTTCAACCCTCTGCTCAATAGGTAGGGGTTTAAGCTGTAGTCAGCACTTACCAAAATCTTTTCCACATTTTTAAATGAAAGACAAATGTAGGCCAGTTCACAGACTTTGAGCGTGCCATGGAAATCTGCCAGAAATGCCTTGCTCCAGTAACTGTACACAGTATTTCCTGTGTTATTTTTGGATAAACCCTTAATACAGATTGCAGTACAAAAAATAATTCCTGTTCAGGAGTAGAGCTGTTACCATCTGATTATTATGAAATAATAATTCCATAAGATTCCCTTATGAATATTATACTTTGCACCGGTTCATTTTAATTTCAGCTTGTACAAGCTGTGATGTACAAGATGACATCTCCATTCTTAACCTTTGCAGGGTACAATGTACCCTACCCAGAGGTGCAGTGAAGTTCTGCGGGGCACATCCTGGGATGACATGTAGGTAGCTTGTTTAACGTCCATAAGCCTCTCAATGCCAGATTAAAACCAAGCAAGAGGATTTCCCTTACTCTGCAGAAAACGAGAGACTGAGAAGTGAACTATTATTTTTGTCCTTAAAAGAAACTAGAGTACAGTTAACTCTTACTTACAGAAAGTCAAAACACCTTCAATAAATGTAGTTAATTTAATTTTGCATGTATGCAAATATACACAATATTATGAGGATGTTTTTTCATTAGATCATCATAAGTACTGCTGCTCTTAGCATATAGCAGCCTGTTCAACAGTTCATCAAAGCAAAAGTCAGCAATCAGAATACTGACATAACTTCATTTCCCACTGAAATTCTGAAAGAAAAGAACAATCAAAAAAAACCCCAGAACAGAATCCAGGATTTCCAAGTATGCTCTTTGAAAAACAATTAAGTTTTTTGCATAATATAAAACTGCATACCAACATGCTCCAGAAATACTTCACTTTCAACTGTTTTTTAATATATACTCAATGTATCTAAAGTATAGGTCTCACACCAAGGTCTCTTGCTCTTAACAGGTCTTCAGCTCTGCTAACAGCAGTGGTAATTGCTGTTAGCTGCAGACAAGGGGCTGAATGAGTATTGGTAGAGGAGACAAACTATCAAAATCTTTCAGGGTAGAGGCTTATGGCACCATTTAAATAACCCAATAAACACTAATATCACAGACTTCTGAGCACCTGAAGAGTAAAATTGAGAAAATATTCAGGAAAAAAGCTTCCCTGCTTAGACTAAGCTACAGTGAGGCTCAAAGTATGACAGTGACTTCTGAGGAGCAACTTTGGGTCTTCGAAAGAAATGCAATATTGAGTTAGAAGGAAAAGAGATAATCACTGGATCATGATGCACAGAAAGTCTGTGCATCACTCCAATTTTCTTTGACAGAAATGTGCTTACTGACAGAAGCATTCGTGGTGATTAGCAGCTGGCTAAATCAGATCCTGCTCTCATACTTGCTTGGGAAAGCCTCATTATGGAAGGAATCTAACTTCACTATGCTGAAATTAATCTTCACTTCTTCATAAAGCAGGCACAAGTTTCTTTGAAATTGTCATTATAGGAAAGCTGCTTTGCTTTAAGTCAAATACTTTAAGAAATGGTGTACTGCAATATTTGAAGTGGCTTTGTATTGGTTTAGTAACTATACACATGCATTATTTTTTTTTTAATTTAGCTTAATACTATTCTCCAGCAACGTGAGCTGCACTGAAATAAATCAATAGACATGTCAAAACAAAACTTTACAATCTCTAAAAGTTTGTGTTTATAACAATCTACCTTTGCCAAAATAGTGATGTTTTCTGAGGTAGACAAGGCCCACAGGATTTTATGCACCCTCATGAACATGTCTGGGTGCCTGGCTCATTATAAAGGGCAGTTATGTTAAGTGGGGGTGTGTGCCCTTAGCCAATAGGAGAAAACAACAACAACAACAAATCTAAACTAGATGTGAAATTACAAGAGCAAGTAAAGATCATGCATGTCTTCCCCGAAACAAAATGACTTTGCCAGACCTTTGGCACATGGAAAAGGCCAGAGTTTATATAACCAACTGATACTTAACGATTTAAAGAGACCATAGAAGGGAAGCATCTTAAGTCGGTACAACCTGCTTCCATCCCAAGGAAGCCAACGCTGTGCCATATGATAGGCAGAAGTGAGAAATACATCCATGCTGACAACTCAAATGTCATTCCAGTTGTGTGGTGACTGGAAACAGAGCTCAAAAAATCTATGGCCCCAACCTTCTTACACAGCATTCAAGAGAGTGCTCCCTAATGTATAGAAGAAGAAAGAGTTAAGTCCTATTAGAATCAGAGCTCTAAAAAGTTTGGGTACACTGTTAGAGGCAGCATAAAGAAATCTTTTACATATTGACACATATATGAAAGTCAGAAATTGTAAACTTAGTAGCTTAAGATTCATTAAATATTCAACAAAATGGTCAAGCATTCAAAATGTTCCTATCACCCAGTGAAATATACAGCATCTGTTTGGGATTTACAAAGATTATCTATTTTTTCAGCAAAAATCATTAGCCCTTTAGAGCAATTCTGCTGAAAGGGAGGACAGAAAACAAGAAAACTGAAATATTAGCCTTTTACTTGTTTTGAAATCATAACGATGCTGACTATAAAGTCTGTTGGCATTTTATAGATAACTGGAATGACTATACTATCCGCTGTACCACCTTTAAGAGTATCTTTCTCAAGGTGCAGTCATGAATAACAGGATGTTTATACTACTTACCTCAAGTGAGATCAAAACATTTCTAACATCGCTGTAAACATTTTGAAGACATAGATCATCACAGAACGCACCTCCGTGTCAGAGAAAAGGGCTGGCGTAATTGAGACATGAAACACAGCACCTTCTTGTTCAGAGGGAATAGTGGCTAAATAGTGTGGACTTTTTTTTTCTTTCCATTTCATTTTCTCAATTTATTCAGAAAGGCAATTGTTTTGTTTGCTGCTAAAGCAGAGAGCTCATTCTCTCTTTACTTGTCTCCCTTTTCCCCTGATTAGGATCCTAGATGTCGGATGTGGATGTAATTTCCCATTTTATTTTTAAACATAAAGAAATTAGTAGGCTTTTTGAAATCATTCAGTTTCTAAAATGCATCAGTCCAGTGACTTATCAAGGACAGTATTTTTGCCTTCTGTAATAGTCTAGAACAATAATTCAGCTAAAGGAAGGAAAATACTGTTTATGTACCATGCCAATACTAGCTTGCAGCAAAACCAGAGCAGGGACTTTCTACACAGTGGGGGAAAAAAAAAGCCACGACTATAACTTTTGTTTTACAGTAGCTAAACACACCCATCAGACTTGCATTCATTGCATTCAATCCACCTGGAGACAGACGGTATTAAATGGAATTGTAGTAGCTCATGTTTGTACTTTGATGTATCAAGCTAGCCCTAGGCGAGAGTTAGGCAAGGAAAACCCTGTTACCTGTAATTCCGTTCCTCTGAAGGTATCCATGTGACAGCGTGCTCCTCCCTGAAGCTCATCTTCTCGGTCTAGCACTGACAGATCTCCCTAAGCCGTGGAGTACTACCCGTTAAGCTCACTAATTGTAAGCTGGAATATCACCAAGCGCTGCTGTCCAAAGTGGTTACAAATACTGCCCACTCCCTCCTCTACTTTGTTTCTGCTATTGGTATTAAAAACAAACAAACAAACAAAAGTTCCTAGAAGCATGAATCATTTTCTTTGCTTCAAGCTGTTTTGTACCTTTTATGCTTGTCACCATTTCCAATCAATTTATGCTATTCAAGCTACTGTTTCTTTAGCTAGGTATTAAAAATAATAAATGTACTTGCATCATCATTTCACAACACTTTTCAGACTAAGTATTCATTCCCAGCTTAAATTCTGTTCTAGGTAGTTTATTTAAAAATTTAACAACCTTCTCTCCCCTCCCTCCTCTTCCCCAAAAATGAAAAGGAAAAAAATGGTTGGAACAACATACCTCATTATAAAAATGGTAATAGAAGAGGGACAGAGACTTTGAGCAAGGCTTAAAATAAAATAATGACACAAAGTGGATAACGTTTATGTGTCTTGTTACTCTATCGACAGCCATGTAATTAGATGATAACTAACCCCACACCTAGGAAGTTAGAAACTTTTTGAAGACAGTTGCACTTTGCAGAATTATGGAGCCATCAGCATACAACCTGCACTCATTAGTTGTGCAGAGCATCTGTAATGAAATTTTTTGTAACACTAAAAATTCCATACTGTAGATTCAGGGCATCCTTCCAGACCAAAGTATGTATTTTGTAATATATCTTGTTCTAGGAAGATGTAAATGTCAAGATTTCATAAGCTTCTCCTATCTATTTTAGCTGAAGACGACATTCCTTCCTGACTACTAACTTCTTGAAATGAATGTTTGCTATAGAGAGTTAACACAACCAAGGAGGAAGCAATATGCAAAAAAGAAATTCCACACTAAATATATAAGCATTTTCAGGGGCTCATCACACAAAGAAAGATATTTTGAAGAGGAAGAAAGTGAAGAACAAGAAAGGTCATGATCTGAAATTCCATGAAGGGGGGAAGAGTCCTATTAAAACCTAAGATTAAAATTAAAAGGACAGTAGACTTACTATTACAAAACATAAAAAATTGAAAATCTAAATTATTTCATGATAGTGTCATCTGGACCTACCTTACAGTGTTATACAAGACACAGGTTAAGTAAACCATACTTGTATTACTGTTACATACATGTATTGCTGTTGATACAATGGTTAAAAATAAATGTAAAGGAAAAGACTACTGTAAGCCAATCTTACACTCACTGTTCTGCAGTGTAAATGAGTGCAGTTCAAATTATTTCTCTACTGAGGGAAGCAACAGGCAGCATATAAATGCAAACAACCTTCATTAGACACATTGTCATGAGTATATTAATCATGTCAAGAAGCATTGCTGAAGTTTCCTTCAGTGCAATTTAACATACCTTACTTTATTAGGATGCACTTAATTTCACTATGTTTTCTCCTCATTATCATTTATGATGACCAATTAAAATGTTTGTGTCTGTCTCTGAGCAAATTACTTCTGTAATTCTGGTAGCTGAAATCACCGCTCATCCAACACTTGTCATCCCATTCCATCAGTGTAGTATCTTTTTTCGCCCAGCCACTATTAGCATTTTAAAGAGAAAAAGCTTACTTGGATTGGGTAGTTAGGTATAAAACCAGGTCTTTTTGCAGTGTAGACATTAAAAAGGGGGTTGGTTGCCCCCCCCCAGTTGCCCTGCTATACAGCCTTCATGGTTTTTTCCTTGGAGTGACAAGCATAACTCGTGTAGTCAGCAGAAAAATAATGAAGCAACAGAGGCCTTGGGCATTATTCTCATACCGGGCTCAAAGTTGTGTGCAGTTTAACTTCCTTTGGTCAACACATGCAATAAATGCAAGTACACAGCAACTTTACCCTTTTGGTTTCCTCCAAAGCCTCCGTATCAGGGTTCTGTCTACAGCTTTTCAAATTATAACAGAATGTGCCACTCCAAATGTTTCCAACATTCATAAATAAGCCCAAACCATTTTTAATATTGTAAAAATCAAATGTGAGGGTATGATTTTTTCTCAACCTTTCACAACACCACTGTGAGCAGTTGATCTGTCTATAGCTGTTATTTCCTGGCTTCATGTATATTAAGATAAGAATTAGATATCTGCAAGTTAGCTGGAAATTCTGATTACACACAGCGCTTTTGCTGTGGAACTCAGGGCAACCAGAAATGGCTGAGCAAGATCTGGGATCACCAAGCTATGTATATGAACTCCTTTTTCTGCGGATTACCTTGGGCTCCTGGAACTAACGATACAAGGCTTGTTCCTCAGAAGCTGCTGGAGCTCAGCTGCAAAGCAATGGAATTTGGCTTATTTTCTAAAGAAACATATGTGTTCTTATTTACATAAGATTACTCTGACATTATAGTAATGACTTCCAGAAAAATGCTGATAATTGCAAAGATGAAGAAATAAGTCTGAAGACAGTGCTGCCTTTTAGAACAATTATAATTTCATTAAAATAGGAACATAACTTAAAGATAGATTTTATTCTCTTTGATGATTTACTCATGCAAACTGCACATAAAAGAAAACAGTACAGTTTGTGAAACATGTCAAATGTGAAGACCCAAAATGCTAAGTACAGAAGTAGTGTGACATACGTCTCAAAACGGAATCCATGGTAGTACGACTAACAACTTTTCTCTATTTGCTGAACACAGATTTTAATGGTTCTTTTTCCAGCCCCACTGTTAAATTTATTAACTGTTTACACGTCTCCTATACACTTATGTAGACTTATTTTACAAGCGCAACAGTTTTGTTATAAAAAAACTCCACTTATATAAATATGATTTAAAAGCCTTTGTGTTTAGGAGAGCAAATTATAGTATAATCAATGAGGCCTTATCTAGTCCACCAAAACTACAATGAAAAGTGACTGTATAGCTTTCTTGCAGAATTCACATTTTGTGCCTTTGCAATTAATTTCCTTCTCACAAGAGGTCCATTGTATTTCACCATCCTGGAAACGTTCATTAACTGTTACAGCTTTTTATCGTGAAATTGGGAAAGTAAGACTTTTAAACACATGAGGTTATCAACTCAACTTTTAGTTTTAAAATACAAAATATTTAGAATCCCTATTATTTTCATGCTTAAAGCCCTGCAATGATACATATATGACTTAGATACTTCTTTGTCCAGTTTTCTTTATAGTATGGTTGTATATATATTGTAGAAATTATGATTTTCCTGTGGATCAATTACATTTTTAGATTTAAAACTGAATCAGATAGAAACTTGATGGCACTGACACTTAAAAACACATAGTATAGTGTGGAGAAGGAAGAGCAAATGAACTACACAACCCATTATAAATGCATTAAATCTTTGTTATATACATAATGGAATCCTGCTTTACTGCCAGTTGCTACTATGCATCTGTTTTTGCTATTATACAAAGTTTTCCGACCTGAAAGCACACATCTACTTTTTTTAAACAACTTAATCTATTGTAAAATATTGTACTGTATTTTGAACATGAGTACAGAATCAAAATAGATAATGGCACATTTAAAAAACTCAATATCCTACAGATGATTGGATAATGAGAAAAAGTGTACCTACAATCATCTCATCAGAAACAAACTACATCATGGAATGTTAGTTATCCAAGTTCGCACAGTAAATAACATTTTAAAACTGCAATCACCTATCAGCCAGCATCACATTGAAGGCATCTTTAAACATTCAAGCAAAAGACTGCTGGCATTAACTACTGAACCATTCTCACGCACACACCACACACACCACATTATAATTACATTGTTTCCAAGATACGGTAGATACTGATTTTTTTTTTTTTCCACAAGAAAGGTATCAAAATTTTTGCTACTAAAAGATGACAGTGCTTACACAAGAATTAAGTACAAGTTAGCTTGCAAATACAAGACAATGACAAAAAAAAGTCTTGAGTTGTCTGAAGAAGGATTTTAGGCTTTTCTGGCATCCAAAACCATGAGTAAACTCCTTAGTCTGCGACTCAAAATCCACAAAATATCAACCTACTTTGGAATACTAAGTATTCCATATTTGATAACCCTGTATTTTACAATATGCTTACTGGTTTCAGCCTAGCAACAAAGGGTAGTTATAGATATCTGCTCTGACTGGAGAAATAAAGCTCTCCTCCCCCCAGAATGAAAGTGTTGGAGGGGAAAAAAACCCCCACCTGACATCAAGTTAAAATTAAAAAAAAAAAATCAAATCTATTTAGTAATGATCCTCATCTAGGATAGGTATGTGCAGAAGAGTACTGTATCTCATATACTGTACTGGCCCTATTAAACAAATTAAAAACCCCAACAGTTAAAAAGCTAACCAAAATGCTATACATAAAACAACCCAAACGTTTTTCTCCCAATGTTCTTCCTCTCATAATGTGCAAAACAACAAAAAGGCAAAAAGACTAAAATCAAATTTACTGTTACTGTCTTTCTCTTGCCTAGTGCTTTATGACCTTGCTAACGTTACAAAGTCAATAGGGACTATGCAGAACTTTGGTATAAAAATGTCACATAATATTACTATCACAGTCTTGGGGATGACCTTTAGTAATTCACCCCAATGTATGTTGAAATAATACCAAATTAAAAATGAAATAAACCACATTGTACTGTACACACACTTTACACATTAAGCACAAAAAACAACCAGTAAAACTAATACTTAAAAAAAAAAAGTCTTTTGCAAAGAGACTAGAACTGGTGTTCTGTCTCATCTTCACCTGCCAATCGTTAAAGCCAAATTTAAGTTGGATTTTTCAAAAATGACTAATTTTAAGCTACAATTTCTCCTAGATGGAGACTGGTCTTTTGTTGATTTCCCTTTAAAGTCACAAATGTATATCTAAGAAACTGATGCAATGCAAATTTTTAATCAACTTCCTGAAGGCTGCGACTGGGAGGGAGGCGCCATGACGATCTGGGAAAGCACCGGCTCTGTGCTCTGGTCCGCCATCTGGGTGAGAACGGAGGTGGCCACCGCTTCTGCCTTGGAAGTTGAGCTTACGCCATTGGAAGTGCTGACAGAACTGTGCTGAATAGCTTCTGTGTGTGGACTGCTTGGCACTGATATGTCTTCTGAACTGTCATCTTTATCTGCAGCTGAAGGAGAAAAATTAATTCATTTTTTCCCCCAGAATGCACACCACTGCGTCCCAGGTAACAGCAATCATCCCCTAAATAATTAAAATTCACAGTGTAATGTAGCACAACTTGCAAAGCATCTTCATTTTCATTTTTTAAAGAAAATACTACTTTGTAAGCAAAAAATATGGACTGCAGTATGGAATCTTCAGGAAACAAGAACATTTTCACATCTTCAAAGTCATGATTAAAATTTTCTGGTTTCCTGCTTAGTAAATCAGCTGGTGGGTACCACACCTAATTCTTATGATGAATGCTCATGTCAATCAGCAGTATTTATAGATTAAAAATACTATGAGATCTCTTGGTGCTATATGAATTGGCTTTAGATTTTTAACATATGTGATTTACTGCATTTGCTTAGTAATCAAACGAGAATAATTCTACGTTCAGTAATTAATACCTGTCATCATGAATGTGATATCTGAAAAAAAATTTACACCACTATATTAATTCAACCACAATTCCACAAGTTTTCAACCCACACCCTTTTAACAGAGTGAAGTGCAGTAACTTCTTTAGTATACAAATGCCTCTCAGTAAGATTTAGAATTGTTAAAACTGATTTTAAAAATATCTTCAAGAATACTTCAGGTGTCCTCCACAAAACTGAAGTGAATTAGCTACAGAGTTGGATCATTTTTTCTCATGACAGAGGGTAAACAGATTGAAAAGTAATTCTCATTGTGCAAAATTAGAATTTACAAAATGAGCATGGTTTAAAATGTCTTTCTGGCATGCCATCCTAGTCATGCTAAAATCACCTTTTTTTTCCAGAGTTGCAAAAGTTAGCCAAGGCATTATGCAAACACTGTCAAGCAAAAAGCTGAGTTAAAGACTAAAAAAAAAACAAAACCAGAACAAAACCAGAAAATAAGCCTACTGTTCTTCACTCAAAATTAAAAAGTATGAACACTGAATTTAATTATAACTATTTTGTATCACTTCGTGCTACTTAGCGTTTTCAAGTATTTTTCACAATAGTTTTACACCCTGACTTAAACCCAGCATACAGATGGAATACTGGAAGTCCCTTTTAAAACACTACTGATGATTGTATAACATAACAATATAGAAAGATACACACAAACATAGCCAGAAGCAGCATGAACCATGGGTTGTGACATAGCAATGGAACAAAGCTTGATTTTCTCTAGGCTGGTCTTTGCAATCCCTTTCAGATTTCGTTGAGACTGGCCTACAAATTCAAAAGTTACGCAGCGATGGGAAGTGATGACACTGACACTAAAACATGAAAAACATTGTGGTATCACAGCCTCATTTCCATAGAAAACCAGGCTAATAGCAGCAACTAAAAGGAACACTAAGCATGAACAAACAATGATGAAATGAAGTTTATGATGTACTGAGGTTTATATGACATACTAGCAATGGGTAAGAAAATTCACTCAATTAGCAAGTCAGGTCCCCAGTGTAAAGATCGTTGAGCAACCCCATGCATACTAAGAACACACTCCTCTTCAAAGCCTGTAAACAACAGTTCTATTACTGAAGGTCAAAAAGGATGGGTAAGCAAGCAAAATTGCTGTATTTCTTTCTAAGAAATACCGCCTACACGAACAAGGCAGCAATTTCTCTTATACCTCTACTACAAGAGCACGGACATAATCGTTTAAAAGCATCATAATGTTCTTATCCATGAGGCCAACTATTTTACAGATGCTGCATTTTTTCAAAAACAGGTCTTTCAAGCATTGAAGGAGACAGAGACAGATGATACTGAGCTAGGTCTGCTGACAATTACCACATATCCTAAGGTTACATGGTAGCTGTATACAGCAAGAGGAGGAAAATTAAAATACTTCTCAAAAACATTTGTGATCCTAAGGATCTGCCCATTCAAGAACGGAAAGAACATGAACGAGTGCCAATTCAGTTAATACTGTTCAACAGGATTTCATCTTTGCTACACCTCTATCAAGACCTACAAGATCTCATGTAAAAACAAGTAAGAAGGAACACATGCAAACTTTGTTAAAAACAGAAACTCTAGTGCCACTTCCTGAAAAATATGAGAGTAGCATATTCTTCCACTCAGCCAGAATGAAATGGCAGCAAGTGGGACAACATGTATCAAGTAATGTCTCCCCACTGTAACACCTACTCCTCCTCTTCAGAGCTGTTACTCTCCTACGAATCTCAATCTTCCTATTATGTTTCTTTTGCTGATCCCTGATTTCCTTGTTGGCCAAATCCTCCTTATCCTCAAGAAAAAGGGTTAGTTTTAAATGCTACAAGCCAGAGATAGAGAGGCAGTAAAGTAGATTGTTATCTTTCATCCCAAGAAAGAAGGTCTTCCATTGTTCTGTATCCCTTAACATGTACATTGTTAACTCAAAAGAAATGTCTGTAATAAAATCACAGTGGTAAAGAACATGAGAAAGGCTTGATTTTCTGATTTTGATGGGCTCAGGAAGACCATACATGCAGTGGAAGAAACAGTTATGAGAATACTTATGATCGCCAATGTACAATAGAAGTTTTCATATTATTGAGCAGATGAACAAACATACTGTGCTGAAGAGACAAAAGCACACGATTCAGGTATTTTCAGATGCCAGGGGCTAGAGGTGGGAGCTTACAGCAGACAGGTGATTATGCAAGATACAGACCTGACACTAGTTTATGGTAATAAATTTGACTGGAAGCATAAATCCTTGCAGTAACTACCAAGTAATATTTAGAAATGAGGTGCCACTGTAAATAACAGCTATTTAGATTTCCTTCAAAATCCTTCCTTATGTAGCCCTAACTTTACAGGAATACAGCCAAAAACTGAATACAGAACTCCATTTGAAGAATTAAAACCAAACAAGAAAATCTACTCAATGAATATAGAAGATAAATTCACCTCATTACAAAGGAATAAAGAACAAAGGCTTTTAGAAGAACACAGGAAAGTCACATTTAAATTCCAACAGATTTTTTTCTTTTTTCTTAGTTGACCAGAGAATTGCCAGGCACAGGACTGTGGTTTCAAGTGTGCAACTGATACATACCAGAATCATAACAGCTAACAATGTAGAAAAGCGCCCAGGCATTTTAACTTTTTAATGGCTCCCCCCCAGCTTTGCCTCAAACCAAGGAAAATGCACGGTCCAAATTAGAAATGAATCTACATAAGTCTGCTGTACATAGAAGGCTGAAAATTTACAGACCTACATCCCATGAACCTTCCTGAAGGCCACATAGTTCCTAGACAAGCTGCGTCATGAGAAGGAGTGACACGTTTTGGTAATGGAACACAATGCAGGCTAGACTGAGCTATAGAAAAGACTTAAAAAATACCAAAGCACAGAGGAGACTTTTGAGGATGTACTAAGCAGCACCCTTTTAGAGTAGTCAAACATTGCTGCTATTTGCTTCTTAGCGTTGCTTACCAATAGCTTTCAGTAAGGTAAGCAAACAAAGAGGGATTTCAGTCTTCAGAAGAATAAAACGCCACCAAAACCAAAATGGGAGCGAGTATGCAAGCACTGACATGTGATTCAGAACTCCGTTCGGTCCCCTGATAATCCCTAGAAAGGAAGCCTCATGGTAATTCTCATCAGGCCATCCATGGACTACAGAGGGACTCAAGCCTAGAAATGCTCATTTCCAGTGAGCTGGCCCTTGTGAATAACCCCTGCAGTCACTGAAGGACTGTCGCCTGTCCAGAACAGGCTGTAGGAACATAGTGGTTTGAGTGGTTCAAATTATTGAAGGTCTGAAACTGGTTAGTCATCTTCTACCATTTCTTTAAAACTAACTAGAAAAAGAACACACACAAAAAATTCCATTTAATAATCCATTTAACACCACCTACATTGCAGCTTCTATCTATCTTCCTTTGTATTCAGTTTTGTACAAATGTTCTTGAATATTATGATGTCCTTTTGAAAAACATGAAAAAATACCTAAAACACCCTTTTAATTTTCTTTTTTTTTTTTTTTTTGCAACTCTTAATTCTCACAACACATTTTCTTCTCACAAGTTTTCACCTTTTTCCTGCTCCAAGTCCAGAAAAAGCCTGAGAAAATATAGGAGTATTGTAGAATAATTTTAGAAATAATCTGGTATAGAAGAGCTAAAATGAAAAATAAACAAACAGCATTTAGATTTCTCCTATACATGCCCCCCCGCCAATGTTTAAAGATGCATTCAGAACCAATAGCATCCTTCTTTGGGAAATAGAAAAGTTTCAACTGGCTGAAAACACAAACGTTGCAACAAATTCATCCATACTGCCTCAAAGCGCAACAACCATTTTTCTGGTTTCTCTGTCCTGATGACACCCTCTTCTGAGGCAGGCGCAAGACTTTTTAAATAAAGAAAATATGATCCCAAGAACAATCTTAGAAGAAATGGGTATCTGCACTGTTGTGATTTTCACTCGCCCTGAGACAAAAATGTGCCTAAGAAATCCAGAAGGTCTTAAAAGATATGTAGAAGTAAGTGCCAAAAATACCCTGAAAAGCAATACATTATTTGTGCCTATATAAGTGCACCATACATGAAACCCCATTAAATTGTGGGCTTAGCTGTTAAAACACGGTCTGCATGGTATAATCTAGCACTGTCTCAGCATTGCACAATATTCAGCACTACAGGAGCTCTGTAATCTGGTGTCTTCAATTTCTTCCACAGAGAGACTGTTAAACCACTCAATACGTTTTTGAAGCAATTCAACTTAGATTACTTGATGAACATAATATGTTTATTTAAAAATACTTTCTATGAACACCATTTTCATCAACATATTAACTGAAACCATTTTTTCCTCTCGTAAATTGTACTGTGGGTATGTCACTTAGCCAACGTGCTTTCTTAACAATATTCACATGGAGATCACGTGACAAAATCCTCTCAGAGGGATGGCATTACAACTTTCATGTTCAACTTTTACTTTCAAGAGACTTTTCAAGAAACTAGGTGAGCTATGCTTCCAATCTCCTTGCTTACTATTTTTTTTTTCCCCAAATGTAGGCTTTTTCCACTGATGAGTATTTTAGTTTCTATTCATTTTGCCTTCTTTAGTAAATTAGGAACATTATGGTCCTCTTCTGAGGGCAGAAAATAAGCATTACTAAACAGGCCATTCATTAATCCTTCAATGAAGAAGGAATCCGTACCATGTAATTGGTTTGCCAGTTTAAGACTTATGTTTAAATATTTTTCATGCCAATTCAGGAACACACATCCTCAAAACATCAAAATTCAAGAAACCTACAGTTTTTGGGTTTTTTTTTTTTGAAAAACCTTGCATGCATGAAGTTATCCCCTAGTAGCTTCCGTATCAAATTATGTTGTTCTGTCAGACGGGAGCCATAATGGCCTCATCCCTGCAGCAATCATTGTTAATATAAATCCCAAACATATTTCTATACTGTTCCAATTTACTCCAAGATGCTATTTTCCGTCTTGTCAAAATGACTGGAGATCAAAGGACCAAGATTTATAAGCTCAAAACTGACAAAATCAGTATTCTAAATATATATGGCAATAGAGAGTTGCTAAATCTCCTGAATCTTTTAAATTAAAAAATATTGCCCATTCTGATGAAATTGCTTACAATGACTACAAGTAAAGATGGTGGCCATTAAGTTTTATCGCAAGCACCTGAGGATCTGTTTGCATGCAATACAAAATGTTCCTTTATTCTCCTGAATTACTGACACTGGCAAATTAAAATGAAGTGGCTACATATGGCAGAAACAATCTTCACATTTACAAATATCCTGAAATATCACTAAATCATAAAAACGAAAGCTGTGGGTTATATATTATGAATGTTGCCTAATGCATTCCCAGCTCGGTTATTTGTAACAAATTTGTGTACAATGGACAAAATTGGCCATTTATTCTACAGCAGTAGCAGCTGGTTCTGGCACTGTGTATCATACCCAAAAAGGAAGTTACAAGTCAGGAAAGCATAATTAACCTTTAAAATGCTGGAAGGATGAAAAAAAAAAAATGAGCAACTTCAAGTAAAAATATGTATTAGAAAAAAAATGCCACTAAACTCTCAGTATTCCCTTCAGTATTAGAACTGCTTTTTAAAATACTGTTTATAGAAAAATAGTCACTTAATGTGGAAATCTAGAAGACATTGTACAGTAGGAGCCATGAACCTGCATTTGATTATTTTAACGGCTTGACTGATCCTGGATGTTATGGTAAATGAGGATAGCTGTTATATACCTCTACTGAAATCTCATTACGATGAAGAAAAAAAGACCCACAAGGACCTTTCACTGTACTAGGCTAAGATAAAGTATAAAAAAAGGTTTATCACGTGCTCTTAATACTTTAATTATATTTTCCAAAGCAGGTGTAGTAATCGATAGCCCTTAAATGCTAATTATCATATGCATTTATTAAACCAGCATAAACCCTTCAATGTTGTGCAACATTTCAACTGAAAGGACTTAAAAATATATTTCTAAATATCACATATTCATTCCTGTCTTCCAATAACCTTTGAGATTTTTAGAAAAAAAATATCTTTAATGTAATATTAGAACTGCACTTCTCAATTTTAATGTTCATTCAGTTCACTTTGGCAGTATTTCATTGATGCAGCCTAAGGCTATAGGTAATGGAACATTACTCACTATGATAGCCAGATTTCTTCTGCATGGCGGTTACAGGGCAATCTTTATGAGCCAGAAGAAGCTGTTTCAGCTGTGCCACTTCATTTCTCAGCAGGGTGACTTCATTCTAAAGGAGAAGAAAGTTATGTACTTTACCAGGCTCAAACTACACACATTTTGAAGGTAAGTATTAAGTTTTATAGGATTTTCAGTTGTTCATTTTGGGGTAGATAAAATACAAGAAGTTTCCATTTGGTATATATTGCAAAAATGTATACATTTCTTTTATCTCAGAATATGTAAATATTAGCTGAAACTTGGATAACTTTATTTTATGATTTTCTTAAACTAGGAAATGCTTTTTTGGAAAATACAACATACGTTTTTCAGTTTGCAGATGCAGAGTCTACATATAGTCTCATTCACATGATCCAGCTACTGTAAGACTCCTCTGCAAGGTTTTGTGATGAATTCTAATCAGAGTAAACCTACACTGAACTACCCACATTTTAACAAATGCCACAGCCAACACTAAAAAAGGTTAAAAAAAACCCCAAAACCCAGCCATTTGTACTTGGACTTTGAAAATCTCGTGTACTGGAAAATAATTTAGTAAATATTTGTTGATTTCCATATTAATTTTCTCTTTGGGAACCATACATAAACATGCTGTATGAAGGTATCATTGATAATAATGACAAAATCCTGAAATGTCAGCTGATGTCACTAAAGCGAAGTGTAATCGAGGAGACAGCACCTGCAGAATGCAGTGACTGGGTTCATTTCTAGGCTTTGCCTTTCCACTATTGGGTGACCTTGAGCAAGGTCATTTTACTGCTTTGTGCTTCAAGTTCCCCATTTGTAAAATGGAGGACAGCGATACTTACCTTCCCTGTAAAGCAGTTTGATATCTACAGATGAGAAGCGCTACATAACTGCATTATATGTGACAATCCGAATTAAGAATAGTATGGCTTTTTGATAGACCCATTTTCACTTTAAATAGTAGAAAAATGTTTATGTATCTACAGAATCAAGTTGTCTGTAATGCTTTGTGATCCCCATATCTTGTCACAATATATGCTTTCCATGGGTTATTTTATTTTAAATATAAATCCTTTCCATTGATACTTTAAGTGACTTAAACTATAACAACCTTTGCACATTAGCATAACATACCACACATGACATAAATGTTTGGTAAATGCATACATTTATGCATTTAGGAGCAAGTTAAAGAAAAAACAAACACAGGAAAATTGGATTGCAACTAAACTTATTTGGAAAAAATAAAACACGAGATAGTCAACTTATTTACTTGCAAGCTAGAAATAAGGCAATGCAGTCAGAGAAGATTAATTACAACTAAAAGGATTCCAAAGTAAGGAAAACAATTTTTAAGAACAGTATTTATTAGGTTTAATTACACTAAATAACAAAGTTTATAAATACTGTAACTAAAATACCAGATTTTTAAAATAAAAGGTCCTCTTTATGTCCTCTCTCTCTATTTAGACAACAAAAAATTTCAAGCCTTTATACTTGCAAAATCCTCTTAAACTATTAAGGACTACTTTTCCATTCAGTCTTTTTATTGTGTCAAATATCTCTTTTACAAACTTCATATTTAAAATAAAAGCAAGACCTGAAAGCAAGCCAAAAATCTGACTTCACAGACATTTCTAATGAAAGAAAAATGTGATTGCAAACAAAAAAGGTTGCAATGAAAAAAAAAACAAATGAAAAACCCCACAAATTCTCTACCAGCTGGCATTACATGTCCTGAAATCTTGGGCTGTTAAGAAAGCACACTACTACTGCCTCCAGCTCTCGGTCTCCTCATAGTTCACCATGTTATTTACTGAGGAGCCACAAATCTGGATGCCAAGCAGGCAGCTGCACAGAATTGACATAGCTGGGGAAAAAAAAATAAAAATGCTGATGTAGTTTTGCAATACTTCTCGATAATCTACAGCAGCAGCAATGTCCAGAATATGAAACATACTTCCATTAGTTTAAAGGAACATTGGCGAAATAAGTGATCAAATTGGGAAAAGGTTTTCAGAAATTTTCTACTTTCATCTCCCACATTTTCAAGAAGAATTTTATACTCAAGCAGCACATACAAGTATGAAGTTGCTGTTTATCAGGGTAAGTAAAACTAAAGTTTATGAAAAATTTTTGAAAAGGCAGTTTATAGATTAATGTCAGCTGTATTATCAATACTAAGAATTTTGCTAACAGAAATAGAAAAAGCAAATATATTATCTCACATTAAGGCAGATTAAAAAAAAAAAAAAAAGAACAGCATTCCTATGCTAAAAAAAAAAACTTTGAGGTATTCTCATTGAATACATAGCTAGCATTGTTACTAACATAAACACCGTGTGCCAACAGTGCTATATGCAATGCACAAATCATTCCTGAAAGTAGAATAGAGTACGTCTGCTAGACACATGGTATATGGAATGTCACAGAAAGGCAATCCATGGTTGTCATTTACATATTACCAGTAAGAACCACTTCTAACTGGTAATAAAGGGGGACTGTTAGAACCAACTCCTATACACGTTGTAGTTTCTTATCATATATGTGACAATAGCAAGTCTTTCCATCTCATTCAAAACTTGTTAACAGGTTAACATGTGGTGGTCATTTAACATGTGGTTAACATGTTGAAAACAGGCTAACAAGACAGACATGGAATAAACACTTCAACAGTTGGCATGAAGAAAGATTATTTTGAGTTTTCACACTGGAAAGGTCCTCCTGAGATATCCAATGAGATATGAGTCAAGTGTAGATATCAAGTCAATTGCAGGCATCAACATTTCTTTAAATAATCATGAACTATACCTCACATGCTGTCTAGAATAATTTTTATGTTCCCATATTTCAAAACATACTAACATTAGAAAGCACGTTTCTGGAGGAAAGCATATCTATTTTTACCTGCGCTCCATTTTTTAAAAGGTACTTTCCGTTCTGTATTCTTACAAAGGTATACCACACAGTGTACAATATGTTCTTCTGTACCTGCATATTTCTCCCTGGATCCAAAATGCATATGTAATAGTGGGACTGGATTAACCCTTACTCAGCAAGGTGTGGGACAATATTTGTGAGGTATATTTACCAAAACTATCATCAGTGACAGGTAGATGTGACTTATAGGGATAGGGGATTGTCTGTGGCTGAGTTAAAACATCGCTCTTCCTGTTTCTTTTTGGACAACTTCAAGAAGATACCCCTATATGGGAAAGGACCTTTACTTACAGGCATTTCTTTAATAATTTAGCATTCCTAAAGCAGCTTTTGCAGCATTACTACAAACCACCACTTGACTGCTGATCCTTTAAAACCTACAATGACCTACTGTGGAAGACAGGCCATTCTTCTGCTAATACTGTGCCTTCTAAGATTATTAAAGCAACAGGGACCAAATACTGACCATATTATGAACTTTGACATCTGATCCTGCAATATGTTTGAGCGGCCACTGGGGACGCACTGTCAATACTTCCTTAACATGTTACATAGCATAGCATACCCTGCAGTATTGTGCAAGGCACAGAGGCAACACAATGTGGTATATAAAATTTAAGATCAATAAACAAGTCAACACATAAGTAGAAAACACAGTCCACAAAAAGCAAACAGTAAATAAACTTTAAAAGGTTGGAAGCATGAAAAAAAACTTACAAAGCAGAGCCTATAATAAAGACAGCTAACCTAACCTAAAGATGTTACTGGTGTGATGTAATTTTCCCTTAAGCAACAATTTGAAAAATAATGCTTAAAAGAAAATTACATTCAAACATTTTAAAGAAGAAAGTAGGCAGAAGTTAATCTACAGAAAGCTGAAAACTACGGAACAAAATACATACATGAACCAAGTAAACCTCTTCAAAATCTGTGGTACTGTTAGAGAGCTTCCATTCTTAAAAACCTTGACACTGACATTAGAAGCTTTAACATAGACATTACAAGAAAGCTACTGGCTGCGTTGAAAGAAGTCAGAATCGTTATGTGAAGCAATGCAACGTAGTCATTTTGGTATTAACCTGCTTTTGGAAATGTGACATCTTGGTAAATTCTGAGCAGGTCATTTAGATATTAAACAAAATATGAACTACTAAACCCTAACACTCAGTCTATAAAACTGTACTAAGGCAAAACTCCAAACTTATTAAATTTACTATTAAATATAAAGTAAGTAATCACGGGTCATTGCTGCCCACTATGCTGATCAGCTGTGTTAGCCTGTCAAGTGAAGAATTATTATGGAAATATAGGATTGATTAATGTTTTCATATAAAGTACAGTTTAATTATTTCTCTGACATTCAATTTTCTTTACAAGTCATTCTGTTCTTCACAGTTAACAGTTTTGCTTTTGGCAGACCATAAGAAAATTCTTTTTCTTGAATTCACTATTACTGAGTTAAGTCTTGGAAATCTGGAAATCTTTTGGTTATGGTACTTACCAATTTTTATGACCAAAAATTATGTATGTATAAGTTAAAGGCAGTTCACATAATACCTAACATTACTTCCACTAAAAAAAACCAAAACCCAACATATAGCCAATCTTTGTTGTTCTTTGTTTTTTTTTCCTGTAGATCTACCTTCACTTGTTTCTCATATTATTTAAGATACAGTGCTACATACCATTTTGTATTTAATGGATTTACAGTGAGGACTGTGACTGCATTAAAGGAACGTGTCTAAAGACTGTGAACAGGTATGAGAAGACTATATATTTGCAAGAAGTTTAACTGATGCTGGTGCAGAGTGTCATGATTCTTAGAACACAGGAAACAATTTCACATTGTGTGCTTAGGTAGGAATTTCTTACATTTTACAGTCTGGGATGCTGAGTATTTTTAAAGACATGAACATGAAGATGACTGATACACTGTAATCTTGTTTACGTGATAAAAAGTAATCTCAACATGCCCTACTTTCCTGTTGGTCAAACTGGGACATTTTCTTTATGAAACAGCATGAAAGAGGATTTTAATAGGAAGGAAAAGATCTGCTAATTTGACTCATTGAACAGCTCTGATGAAAGAACAAGAAGTTAAACCTTTAACATATCAAACTACTTTCCATTGCATTTTCTAAATGAATGCTTCATTTAGGAAATTACATAATTTTTCCTTTCTGTAATTTTCAAAACAAAGCTTTTAGACTTTTTATTTTGAAACAATACTTTGTGCCAATTCTCATGTGCTGCTGGAAAACATTAAAAAAGTATGCTTTAACATTTAACAGTAGTTTAAACAAAAGGGTCATGGATTGTTCCACAGAGGGAAAAGCCTGTCCACATGAGAACTTTCCAAGATTGACCACCTCAGATGAGGTGGAAAACCGACTCGCAACATACACGAGACTACCCTCTTACAGTATACTTCCCTCACTACAGGATTTATGCACACTGTGAGGGCAGCGTGGTGAAATCTGCGCTGCCACTGCCTGTGCTGTACCTGTTCTGTGGACAAAAGAGGCCTTCAGTTTCCAGTGATGTCAATCTGGCACCTTTCACGAGCACTACATTCACTTTAAAGGAAAAAGAGTGAAGTTAAAAAGAACCAAAGGAAATCCAACCAAGTCTTATTTAAATAACTCAGGCTGTGATACTAATTATTAAGAGCAATATGTTTTTTAAGGTAAGGCTATTACTTTGCTAATAAGCCTTTACTCCAACACATCTTGTCATCCTTGTTTAGTATCACAGTCTAAAAGTCATTTAAAATGGAACAAAGGACAAAAGGGTATGATCCTAAAGTTTATGCATGTTGAAATCTAAGTATTCTCTTATATTCTTATTTTACTGCTTGTCCTGGTTTCAGCTGGGATGTAGTTAACTGTCTTCCTAGTAGCTGGTACAGTGCTATGTTTTGAGTTCAGTATGTGAAGAATGTTGATAACACTGATGTTTTCAGTTGTTGCTCAGTAGTGTTTAGACTAGAGTCAAGGATTTTTCAGCTTCTCATGCCCAGCCAGGGCACCTGACCCAAACTGGCCAACAGTGTATTCCATACCATGTGATGTCCCATCTAGTTTAGGAACTAGGAAGTGGGGGGCAGGGATTCGCTGCTCGGGAACTGGCTGGGTGTCGGTCGGCAGGTGGTGAGCAATTGCCCTGCGCATCATTTGTACATTCCAATCCTTTTATTACTACTGTTGTCATTTTATTAGTGTTATCATTATCATTATTAGTTTCTTCTTTTCTGTTCTATTAAATCGTTCTTATCTCAACCCAGGAGTTTTACTTCTTTTCCTGATTTTCTCCCCCATCCCACTGGATGGGGGGGAGTGAGTGAGCGGCTGCGTGGTGCTTAGTTGCTGGCTGGGGTTAAACCACGACACTGCTATATGCAATTAGTGCTGAATTTTCAATTCTGACCTGAGCCACCAGTTACAAAACCATTTATATTTCAGATTTCATGCAAAGTTTAAGTTCCATCGATCCAGGATCACTGTCTAAGAACGGAAAAACTTATTAATTTTTACTTGAAATAAAAAGCATACCTGTAACTGGCCATTTAGTGAGCTCAGGTCCTCGGCTTTTTTCTCCAATGACTGCACCCAGACTTTCCGTTTCTGTCGGCATCTAGAAGCAGCAGCCCGGTTTCGCTCCAGAAACTTTCTTCTTTTCTCATCAGGGTCTTCGTTGGCAGCTCTTCTTCGCCGACCACCTGTATTTGGTGTTTGTGGCGTAGGCTGAGCTGGTGATGCCTGAAAATAGTGAAAAGTATTAAAGTTATCAGTATAATATTATTGATGACAACCTCCAGTACTAGTATAAATACACATCACATTTTGAGAAAAGCATTCACAACATTTCTAAATACATTCAGGTTATACACATTTCTTTGTGGAAAGCTATGTCATTTAACTCTACAGCTATGTTTTAAAAACTTTTACTGTATTTACACTCCTTACCCTGTCACATTAACATGTAATGATTTAATCATTGCTCTAGCTTTGGTTTAATACTGCACTAAAAGAAGCCGCTCACTTCACAGGGTTAAGTTTAGGTGACATTTACATCTGGCAACTGAATAACGCCTGGAAGCAATACTTCTTTAGATGGACTGTCAGACATTCTTTTACTGATTCTGATGACGCAAGTATCTACAAAAGGTAAACTTTAAAAAATTCTTCCACCCAACATAGCTTTTAGAAGTTACATTTAGCAGAAAATAATTTTTCTACTTTTGACCCTTCCCAAATAATCTTCCCACAAACCTAGTCACAACTGAAATACTACACCATTATGCCCAATATATAGAAGCTGTTTGACAAATGCTGATACTCACTGATCCCTGGATCTCCAGACAGCAATTTCGTACTTGTTGATGTGTTTCCCACTGCTGCATGCCAATTTCCCTTATGTCCACCCACATATTATGACAGGATCAAAATATTTCAATATTTTAAATAACACATTATACTCCTTACTCTGTATACACACCCTAGGCAAAGATTTAATGAATTATGATAACAATGTAATAGATTTTAAAATCCTTTAAAGTGATAGGATAGACAGAATATGACTGTCTACATGACACATTCACAGGTGCACCTGCACATTCAGTCTAGCACAGTAAGGAAGTTTGATTTTTAAATTAAAAACCCCAAACATGTATCAGTTGGCATATTGATTTGGCATAAATTCTAGATAGCTAATAATAAATAAAACCTGGGAACTCAAGTCAGCCTTTTAGGAATGAAACACTTGCAATTTATTTTTTTTTTTTAAATACTAATTATAGAGTAACCACAAAATAACAGAACAGCAAGCTTTTAATCTTGAATATTCTGCTATGTAGTATTACGAAAATATTCTTTTAAAAAACTTAAAGTAGCATGGGAGAACACCAGCCTGAAGAAGGAGGTCATTTCACAACGGGTAACCTTTTTCCTCTTTTTGCTCCAAACATATTTGTTTTGATACAGTATTTGATTTCACTGGCCAGTCTAAGAATCTGAGTGCTTTCACTGCAGATGCAGGTCCTTCCAGTTCTGGGCCAAGTATGTAGCTTTTATAAAACTGGTATTATGCTATGAATTCTGAAAATAACTCTTAAGAGATTTTAAAAAGCATTTTGAAAACACATTCCAACAAGTTTTTTAGAAGTAGAACAGCAGCAGTCCTCCAGGATTCACCCAGGGAAGTATCTCTTTCCTCCAGCAGCACTCCCACTTCCAGCCTGACTCAGAGGTCTTGCCCTTTACTTCCCTGTTCTCATCTATCATCCCAAAGGGACAGCACACCATTCCTTAAACTCAGAACCCCCCTTTCGGTAGCCAGGATGACACAGTACACAATCACACAGCTGAAACTCTTCATGTGGCAGACCAGAAAAGATCCTTCAAGCAAATTAACATAAGCATGATACCTGATGCAGTTAAAAAAATTTCTGAAGAGTGTTTATGATATAAAATATTAAACAGATGCAATATAAATACAAAATAAAAGCACTTAAGTTTTTTCAAATATATATTAACCAGCTGTACAATTTTCAATTACCACAGAAATTCCTGTTAATGAACTCCAGAAATCAGGAGGACTTAGTTCTAAATTTGAGCAGATTGATAATACCTATTTTGAAATTATCATCTTGGATAATACATTTTAGAAGCATTTAAGAACATATAAGAACTATAAACATTTTACTGCTACAGAACTACTGACTCCAAGAGGAGACTGTAGCACACGTTAACCTCTATTTTACAAATTAAAAGTAAAGAAAAAAGATTTTTTTTTTTTTTTCATAACAAGAAGAGGGTAGGAAGTATATGTCCGCTCTGTTGTCATACCGGCGTTTCAGTTGTTGAAGTTGCAGGTTGTTGTAGTGATTGTGGTCGTGGTTCCTCTGACTGAGTCCTAACCAACCCACTTGGATGTCCCTTGGCAGTATCTCCATTTGTTACCTGAGGGTGCTGCTGGGTCAAGGCTGCTTTCAATCTCTGAAAGCAGAAAAAAAAGAAGAAAAAAAAAAAGGAAATATTCTAGCATGCTAATTTGAGGAGTTATTAATTATTTATATTAGTAGTTACTTCCATTTTGGAAATAGGAGCTCCAACTCTAAAATAGCTGTTTCTTTTTATAGGCTTTCAACAGTGATCTAGGTGTATACCTACTAAGAAGTGACAATTTCTTGCAAGCGTGACAATAGCAATGAGGCTTTACATAGGATCTCAGTAAGAGAAGGATGGTAAGCTGTATGGAGAAGTAAACGGAAAGCCTCCTTCGTGATGAACTATGCCCACAAAGAGATGACTGGAAGGCTATGAACAAACAGTTGCTGAGGCTGGTATTACACAAGGCACAGATCAGAAAGATAACAACCACACGTGATGGAAAATAGGTAAAAAACAGAACACAAACTTCTTTCCATTTTAAAAATTCTGGTGTTCTCTATACATTTTTAAATAGTTTGTTATGACTCCACTTTTTCATGGTCTTTACAAATACTCACCTCTACAATCCTTCCTACGATTAATTATTAGATAAAAGCCAAGGTCTTTGCTGAAACACCTCAACAATGCACAAAATAATAATAAGCTTCAGGTTTTACGTAAAGATTAGCTTTTATTTATACAGAAATATGCAAGGTAACTGTTACGGCATGCTATTTTACATTAAAAAATTGCTAAAAGGTTTGAAGTTCTTCCTTTATTGTAGACAGCCACTACGAAGAACAGTGACTTCAAAGTTCAGCTGAATATAATACATTCAAGAGTTACTGACAACTTGATACTAAAGCATTTTATTGACTACCTCTTGAAAATTATTTCACTCAACTTTTGGTGAAATCTGTTAAAACTATAATAGATAATATATTCTATTTACAGCAAGTTCCTAAGTGATAAAGAGTTATACTAAATTTCAGTAGATAAAACTGCTCGTAAGTCCAGATTGTTTCTTAAAATTTCATTATTATTGTATAATTTATAATGAAATTTTCAGTTTTACTGAAGAATTTACCTTACTAGACAAACAGTATTAAAGAATGTTTTTCTACTGAGCACTGGATTTTTAAAGAATCCAGTACAAGTTTAAGAAGAGATTAATGACTTAATACATGACAGTTTATGAAAAGTCCAATAACTTGTATCATCATACTTTGGAATATGAACAAAGTACTGCCAAAGTACTAATATTAATAGAATGTATCAAAAATGCTGGAGTTAGGCTGCATTTGGCCAGCTCGCAATAAGAAGGCGACTTTGCACCTATTTATGTAGATATTCTCTATAAACTGTAGTATCCAATGTCTCTCGACAATTAAGTCACTGGAATATAGTGACAGCTCTCTCCTACCCTGCATGATGACAGGCTTTCCTAGATCCTATTCCACAATTAGAACAACAGATTACAGATTACCTCTGCCAGAACTGCAAAAAATCTTCAGGTCTGCAACATGGCAAGTCACTTCAATACCAAATCCATATAGTTGACTGTAGCATCTAACCACCACCAGTAGACATCCCATTTGAGGGCTACAAAGAGAATTGAGAAACTCCAACATTCCTCTGCTGGCTTACTCTAAAGGAATCTTTAGCCAGTGACTTCTGTACTAAGTCTTTTCTGTAGTGACCGCTCTAGATTGAATTAACAGCACACATTACCCCAGATATGGACCGTTCAAGTGTACATAAAAATTCAGCGTTAATGAAGTTCTGTTCCCCACTTCATTTTTGTATCAACTTTGTAAGTTTCCCAGAATGAAGAAGGTATTTTCAGAAAAGTACACAAAACAAATTTAGTGATTTCCCCAGTGCTAAGCTCTAACAACAAAACTTTAGGATAACTGTAGACATTAGGGCAGGATGACACAAACTTTTAACATAACGTGCATGTAATTCTTAGTATATGTACAGCACTCTGAAAATCCTAAGCCCCTGGGGTAGTTGTTTTAACATTTTCTTTACAGAAGTAAAACAAACTCAAGAATTAACTTGTACCTTCCTAATTCACCTTGGAAAAACAGGCTAAGAAAAAAATTTCAGTCCGTCTCCTGCTAAACAAGCACAGAAAGGCCTAAGTGTTTTCTAATTGTCTAACTAAAATTACTAAAACCAAACTCTATGATCTAATTACAACAATTGAAAGGCTGATAAGATGATTCCCCGCCCTCTAAAATTCTAACTAATCCTGGTCATTAAATGGTAAAATTTTCTAAGCTACCACAAGGACTACCAGGGAAACACTTCCAAATCACTTTTTAAAACATAATTTTTAAAGAAAGTAGCAAGTATTCAATGTTAATATGACAATTTTATCCAATATCCTTTCCATAAGTTATTAACACCTGATTTTTCACAATGTATTTTCATTTATTATCTGAATTACTTTAGAAATATTTCTTGTATCGTAACTTGCTGTTTAGCTGGATGTAACAAACTTTCAGGGGTCAAAATCAAGACAGTAGTGACAGTACAAATTAGTTGTAACAAATTAGTTACAACGTGTCTATTTCAACTTCTACTGAGGTTTTAAAGGGTATACTCTCTTTTATTTCAAGCCCTCATACTAAGAGATTTTTAAAAGTTACAGTCTCAAAAATGACTCAACCAAGACACAGCAACTTGCCATATATGTACCCCTTTTCCACTGCCATGAGAAGTAAAAATGATTAGATTTCATCCAACTCAAGTGTCTGAATATGTAAGTTCAGTGATAACAAGCTAACTTCTAATTGTCATGGCAGTGGAGCCTAAACATTTATATAGTTAGTATGTATATGGCCAGAGTGTCTGATCCACTCCGCTCATGACTGCATGAGCAAATCTTGATGTAAGCATCCTCCACAAAAATACCCCAAAACAACAGAGTCTATGAACTCCTACATATGCTTTGTAGTGTTTGTTTAAAGTTCGTTACTTAAAGAATAAGTTTCACTACCATATCCAATCCCTTGGTGAAAGAAAGCCCAAGTTCAGAAGATTAGAAACAAATGAAACAAAACTAATTAGGGTTCGGTGGTGGTGGTTTTTTTTTAATGTGCATGTAAGGCAAGCTACTGTTATTATTGTCTGGCTCCATTCTTTCTACTTCTGCTTTTCTGTGTTAAAGAAATACTTGCAAAGTTAACCTAAAAAGAAAGGAAGTTCATGCTATTAAATTTCTGTATTTTACATTTGAAAATGGCAGTAGAAAGTGAAGGAAATAGCACAATACTATCTACATTATAAAAGATCTATCATCAGGCACAACGGATGTGCAAACAGTCAAAGTAGGACTTAACCTTCCCTATTGTAATGCTAACATTTAAACATTACAATTTTGTAAACTTGTAAGTAAACTCATTTTGAAAATTACATTGTTAAATGTAATGTACTATGGAAACAGAAATAGAAAATAATTGGTTTTAGTTTTGTATTACAGAATTTAAAAGTTGAAATCCAAATAGTTATGATTAAAATAATCCACAAATGCAGAAATATTGTGAAAATCTGAGGAATATCTACAGATTTTCACAAGAAGATATCCAGCTCATATATTTGAAAGGTTTCATATTTTAGAAGGCAATGTTGGAGTAAAATACTATATGGAAGTTGTGCTTCCTGTAAGTAGGGAGGTGGTTACCCCAAATACGATGAGAACCTCAGTTTTAAAAATCAAGTATATTGAAACAAATATTGGAATAAATGTGCATAAGCATTATGATGTGGGGAAACCTGATGACTACCAAGGTTTGTTTGATATGATTTGGTTATTAGAGGGAAACTAAAATTGGTATTTTCAAATAGCTTAATAGCTTTTAAAGTCTTTATTAGCAAGGTTTTATTGTTCATGTATATCCCTGAAAACAAATCCTCAATGCATCTGTCAAAATTTGGTAGGACTAGATCATTTCATCAAGAGCTCAGAGAAACGAGATAATATTCTCCAGAAACAATTTGTGAAAAACTCAGATCCATATTTCATATCTGCCACAAAAGCTCATCAGAGTAATAACCCTCCTTCTCCTGGGTGTTATCCTACCATCTGCTGCTCTATTACTTATCTTTATTTTGCAACTAATTAACAGCATAATCTTCTAAATTCAGCAAGTTAATTATCATTATTGTGGTCTTTGCAGCATCATCAGTCCTTATGAAGTCTTGTCTCTTCACCCCCAGAGAACATACGAAAATGAAGTAGGTTGTGAGAGGGTCTGTTTCTTTAGAGTAGGCTCATTAGGTGTTTGCTGATTAGCTCGGCATGCAGAGAGACAGGTCAGAAGAATTCTGCTGAACACAAGGTCCCATGCCGGGCTCCAGCAAGTTAATGTCCATTTCTGAACATTTGCCAAGCTGCCCTCTGTCACTTCTCAGTAGAAACCTCCTGCAGAAAGCCTACTGGTCGCCCACTGTGTGCAAGGTATTTCTCAGATTGTGACAAAAGGTTTTATACAGGTAGGAGGAGACAGAGGGAAACATTCAGTGTTAAAGCAATTTTTAAGTTCTTCGGAAACTTCTGCAATCCATGCAGAAGGGTCTGAACATTAAGTTTACATCCAGAAGCTGTACACTCAAAAAAAGGATGTTGTATAACTAGGAGTAACTCATGGCTCACATTTCATATACAGAAAGCATATAGTTACAGATCTTCTCACTAAAAGATCAGAAGCAATTCCGTAATATTTAGAATCATGCATCCTTATCTTAGTAAGGAAGTATTTTTTTTTTTTTTTAAACACAGTTATTGCATCTACTTCTAAGCCTCTCTAAAATTCCACAAAACTGACTTAGGCATTTGATTTTACTTAAGTATGTGGAAGTTAGTTTCTTTAGCATAACAACAAATATGGAGTCATGTCAGAAAACCTGACAATTTATATTACTAAGTGTGCCACAGAAATCTGAAACTCATCTTCACTCCTACTGAATGTCATTCTCAGTACAAGATTGTCCTGGTTTCAGCTGGGATGTAGTTAACTGTCTTCCTAGTAGCTGGTACAGTGCTATGTTTTGAGTTCAGTATGTGAAGAATGTTGATAACACTGATGTTTTCAGTTGTTACTCAGTAGCGTTTAGACTATAGTCAAGGCTTTTTCAGCTTCTCATGCCCAGCCAGGGCACCTGACCCAAACTGGCCAACAGCGTATTCCATACCATGTTTAGGAACTGGGAAGTGGGGGGCAGGGATTTGCCGCTCGGGGACTGGCTGGGTGTCGGTCGGCGGGTGGTGAGCAATTGCCCTGCGCATCATTTGTACATTTCAACCCTTTTATTACTACTGTTGTCATTTTATTAGTGTTATCATTATCATTATTAGTCTCTTCTTTTCTGTTCTATTAAATCGTTCTTATCTCAACCCAGGAGTTTTACTTCTTTTCCTGATTTTCTCCCCCATCCCACTGGATGGGGGGGAGTGAGTGAGCGGCTGCGTGGTGCTTAGTTGCTGGCTGGGGTTAAACCACGACAAAGATACAAGGAGATTTTCAAAAGAATAGCAGTAAGAGATAGCTTGTGTCTGAATAAAATTTCTGGTCATATTTTACTTCAGTTCTACAAGCAATAGGAAAAAAAAAGATCGGAGAATGTTCAAAACTATAGTAACAGTGTCTTCCACAGGTGTGAATGGACCAGCTACGTTCACTACAATAACTTCAATATTGGACAATAAAATTAAAATACAATCTAATTTAATGTAATTATCCCACAGCACTGAAACACATACAGCACTGTATATGCTTCTGTGCTGAAGCAGACACTAAGATTGTGCTTAACTCACTCTTCCACTAAATTTCAGCTGCTTCAGTTGGGAGCCCCTTGCAATAATGTCACCAATCATAAGGATTTGGCTCACTGCATTTTTAAATTTTTGTCTCTCACAGCTTTTATGTTTTTTTTGTTTACAACTTTTTTTTTTCCTCCCAGTCATTATTCCTTGCAGTTTGTATATATTTTTCTACCTGCCATTTCACTCGGTGAACCTGTTCTCACGTGCAACTGTCCCTCCATGGAATTCATCTGTTAGTGTCAGGCAACTTTAATAGTAACCAGAGAAAAGAGCATTTCAGCAAAGAAAGAAGAGAGTTCTAGAAGTGACATCTCAGTAACTCACTTCACATGAATAACCAAAACTGCCACACTGAAGGGGTTTGACCCTTCAGACTGAAAACTTTACCAAATATAGAAATAAATATGCACAGTTCTGATTATTAAGCATTAAGTTTGGACACTCTAATCTAAAAACACTATCAAATGTTGTAAGAGAGCCCATTTATGAACTGAAAAAAAGTCTCCAAAAGCTGCCCATAGTGGGGGAAAAAAAATATCCAGCAAGTATGTTAGTTCCCTTACCTTTAAAGGGTTTTAAGACTTCTAGGATAGCTGAAGAAAAATTTTAATTGTGTTATAGGAAGGCATTCTAGGCCCATTACCAAAGACGTCTTCTGCCAGTTATTTTAAGCTTTAGCTTTTAGAAATCAAAACGTCAGGATTTTTTCACTGAAGTTCATTCATTATTTTATATAAAGAAATATATGATGCTTTATGTACAATTTGGTATATGGAACTCAGAAGGAAACAACAGGTATTCATCAAGATAGATGAAAAGTGTTTTGTTTTCACATTAATAAAAATATAGAAATTAAGTTCCCCAAATCCATATTTAAATAATTAAACTCCATAGCATTAGGAAATAATGGCACTACAATCTCTAATTTGATTTTTCTCACCTTCACTTAAAAAAAAAAAAAGGGAAGTCTACACAACAGTAGCCTTTTGTAAACAGGTAAAAGAAATGAATAATTGAGACAAGAAATGAAATCAGAGCACAAAGTGCTTTTCTTATTACAAAACTAAAATATGTCAGTTCCTTGAAATGTCATGCAAGAAATGAACTGCAGAAATAGCCTCTGTAAAGAAAGGCACAAAGCACTAATGAAGGGAAGTGCCTGGCTCCTGCCTTGGTTTGTACCAGGTATTTCAGCCAAAACATAAGGAGTTGTGCCTTCTACATGGGACAGGTCTATATCTGATAACACTTCAGCTATATCTGATACCAAGTCAGCAATTTGGGGATATTGCATCCTGAAATGACAAAGTTACTGCAAACAGCTCTTCAAGAATTTTACTCAACCTCTGAAGTAGGTAGATCTGTGTCAAGTAAGAATACCTTGAGACAGTACTGTCATACATACGATAGTAGAAAATGCAGCATACCATATTAGGAAAGTATGGTCTTTGAATAAAAGAAAGATTCAAACAACTACGGCCAAAAGCATATATGACAAAACTCTTTGGAGACATGAAAAAACACGTTAACTTTCCAAATCTTGCATCCCATACACTACCAAACTTACTTTAATATCTGAGGAAATAGTTGCAATGTTACGAAACTATTCGAGCATGTTTTTTGTATTTGCTACATATTCTGTTTCTACATTTTATAATGCAATATGAAAAAATCCGTGAGACTGCAAGGTCTGTCTATAAAGAGCAACAAAAAATTTCTCCAAATAATAAATAACAAATAAAATAAAGCAACAGCTAAGAAAATTCCAAAGACCCATAAAAATCCTGACTCCTGGGCCTTGATTGTTGAGAAGGGAACATCACAGCTTCACCCTTTCATACAGCTTTCTGTCCAAAAAACACTAAGGATACTAGGCTGACAGACTTCATAGAATCGTTTAGGTTGGAAAAGACCTTTAAGATAATCAAGTCCTAACGCTGCCAAGTCCACCACTAAACCATGTTCCTAAGCACCACATCTACATGTCTTTTCAATACCTCCAGGGATGGTGACTCCACCACTTCCCTGGGCAGCCTGTTCCAATGCTTGACAACCCTTTTGGTGAAGAAATTTTTCCCAATATCCAATCTAAACCTCCTGTGGCGCAACTTGAGGCCGTTTTCCTCTTATCTTATCACTTGTTACTTGGGAGAAGAGGCTGACGCCCACCTCACTACAACCTCCTTGCAGGTAGTTGTAGAGAGCGATAAGGTCTCCCCTCAGCCTCCTTTTCTCCAGACTTAACAACCCCAGTTCCCTCAGCCACTGCTCATAGGACTTGCTCTCTAGACCCTTCACCAGCTTTGTTGCCCTACTTTGGATGTGCTCCAGCAGCTCAATGTCTTTCTTGTAGTGAAGGGCCCAAAACCAAACACAGTATTAGAGGTGTGGCCTCACCAGTGCCGAGTACAGGAGAACAATCCCTTCCCTGCTCCTGCTGGCCACACTATTTCTGATGCAGGCCAGGATGCTGTTGGCCTTCTTGGCCACCTGGGCACACTGCTGGCTCATATTCAGCCGGCTGTCAACCAGCACTCCCAGGTCTTTCTCCGCCGGGCAGCTTTCCAGCCACTCTTCCCCAAGCCTGTAGCGCTGCATGGGGTTGCTGTGACCGAAGTGCAGGACCCGGCACTTGGCCTTGTTGAGCCTCACACAGCTGGCCTTGGCCCATTGATCGAGGCTGTCCGTTTCCCTCTGTAGAGCCTTCCTACCCTTGAGCAGATCAACACTACCACCCAGCTTGGTGTCATCTGCAAACTTACTGAGGGTGCACTAAATCCCCTCACCCAGATCACTGATAAAGATGTTAAACAGAACTGGCCCCCATACTCAGCCCTGGGGAACACCACTTGTGACTGGCTGCCAACTGAATTTAACTCCATTCACCACAACTCTGGGCCCAGCCATCCAGCCAGTTTTTTACCCGGCGAAGAGTATGCCCGTCCAAAAAATGAGCAGCCAGTTCCTCCAGGAGAATGCTGTGGGAAATGGTGTCAAAGGCTTTACTAAAGCCTAGGTAGACACATCTGCAGCCCTTCCCTTGTCCACTAAGTGGGTCACCTTATCATAGAAGGAGATCAGGTTAGTCAAAAGCAGGACCCACCTTTCATAAACCCATGCTGAGTGGGCCTAATTGCCTGGTCCTGTATTTGCCATGTGATGGCACTCAAGATGATCTGCTCCATAACCTTCCCTGGCACTGAGGTCAGGTTGACAGGCCTGGAGTTCCCCAGATGCTCCTTCCACCCCTTTTTGTAGATGGACATCACATTTGCTAACTGCCAGTCAACTGGGACCTCCCTGGTTAGCCAGGACTGCTGATAAAGCGATGGAAAGTAGCCTGGTGAGCACTTCTCCAGCTCCCTCAGTATTCTTGGGTGGATCCCATCCGGCCCCATAGAACTGCGTGTGTCTAAGTGGTGTAGCAGGTCACTAACCTTCCTGGACTCCTTTGCCCTTCAGGACTGCCTCCCAGCATGAGGGAGAAATGTGGCTATGGTAGGCAAAAGGACACAGGAAGTGTTCTGCTAACTAAAACTTACCAATAAATCCACAAATTGCAGTATCCTGTTAATAGGTGAAACATAGACTGTGATGAATGATACACCGTACACTTATTAAACTTCAGTGTAATAGCTTATATTTCAACTTTAAATGTTTAGTATTAAGGAAATAAAAAGCAAACAAGTAGCCGTAAAACTAAATATTAAGTCTTCTGTTGGCTTAACCAGGAACACAAGTGAAAAATAAACCTGACTACCATACCTTTGCAGAATTTAGTATGTAGCAAGCAAAATTATTTTCAAGAGATACGTGAAAAAGAAAGGATTTGGCATCACAAAGACTTAAATTTTAAAAATTAAAGGGAACTTTACAGTTAATAAACCATCCCATTTCTGCCAACAATGCATCACACGGCATAGTTAGTCTTCCTGTTGGAAGCTTTCCTACATAAAGTTTCTCATTAAACTGCTTTTACTTTACGAGTGATAAGAAATAAAGTTTTTTATTTTTGTGAACAGGCACTATATAGAAGTAAATGAGCATAAGAAATATACATAATTCTGATATTCTTGAATTCTGCTCATGCTTTATATTAAGCGACAAGAAAGGAAAGAAGAAATATTGCAAATACTCTTTTTACAGTCTCACTTAAAAAAAAGATAAGCAATCACTGAAGTGCATATATTAGCTAAATTCTAACGAGAAGACTAATGAGACTGTTAAATTTTAAGTCTAATGATCTTTGTTTTTCTTTGCATCCGAGTGATTGCTTCTTCCAATGTGAGATCAAAGTCTTCACCACATACATGTATTTCCTTCCCCTCTTTAAAGGTTTGTAAAAGCAAATCACTCAGTAATATGCTTAAAAACCTAATTTCTTGCTCATCTAAAAAATTATTTGGAACCAGTTCCTCCTGGATTTCACACTCAGTGCATGAGTCTCCTGACTACAAGGAACGTGCAATTTCTGAGAAAACAGCTCTTGTTTTCACTTTCTTACAATGTTCTCTCCTGGATTTAAGATAAATTCATCTCATCAGAGCTGGTAAGTATTTCCTCAGGTATTAAAGGATTCCTTTTCCCATTCCTAGGGGGACAAGGATGCACAGAGACAGACCTTCTTCCTTTCTGTCCCTCTCTATATTATTTTAAAAGTCATCGTGTGCAACAGAGGAGGAAAATGAAGGAAGACCTGACAGCATTAAGAAATGTCAATGCACTGGTGACCAGCTCTCCACAATAATTTCAGTATTTGGTGAATGTGGTCGAGTGTGCCCACTATGCGGGAATGCCATTACTCCGGACAGCATAATAATTAGTATTCCCAGACTCAGTTTTTCATATTGTGCATTGAGGAGAGAAAATGGGTAAGGGAAGAAAGCCCACAGGTTTGGGTTGAGAGAAATGAGATATCGAAGGATGTTAAGGGCATCCTCCCACTTATCTATATTGATGTACAAAAATATATTTTAAGTAGCAGGTGTTCCTAATTCTTTTTTAGCACACAGTCAGAAGAGGAACACTACTTCACAAGACAGATACTGTTTACAGAGGCATCTTGTAAATATATAAAAGAGTTAATTATTTTTTAATAATATATTTTCTATTGCTTTAGAACAGTTGGAACAAACAAACAAGACAGCAGAGAAGCAACTACCTAATGTTGCAGAAATTTTTTTGAGAAATTGATTAATTCAAACTACCACCGTAACTGGATCACTAATATTTTAAAAAAACAAACTTTATTCTGCTTGTTTTACTCATGATTTTCCCAAATAACCCCCAAACCCCCAAAACTGCCCCGACACAAGAGAAACAACCTCCACACAAAACAATTTCCTAAGTATGTCAGTAATACATAACTCTTGCCAAATGGACTATATTCAGTTGAGATTCTGAAAACATTGTTAAAAAAACCTTCTTCTTTCTCTAGATTTTTAAAGAAATATCATATCCTTTGGGAGGAAACATATTCTGCTTCTCTGAAGGTGATGTTCACTGTTAACATGCTACTAATCTTGTCTTTCTTCCAGCTAATATTTGCTATCCTCCAATACAAGGAGCAAGAAGGAATTTAGTTAAAAATCTAGTTCATTTAAAAGAATGATTGAAAGTAAGATCAAAATGACTATTAACAACCGAACTAACATAGGCTGGAATTTGAAATAACTGTAAAATAAATGCAGCTGTTATTTTTCTGTTTTTATTAAATTTGTACTTGCAGAATTTAGACTAACAAAAGAAAACTAAAGCTGTTTTAAAAAGCAACAGAATTTAATTAATTTCTCAAGTTATTCTTCTTGAGGAATAATGGAGTTTTTCACTTACCAATTTAGCCTCAGACTGCACTGGCTGTGGGGAGGAAGGCCCTGGGATTCCTGGGATACTAGGCACCATGGTGACAGGTCTAACAAGCTGACCAGATAAAGTATAAAAATGAAGAAAACCTGAGTATGTTATCATAATAGAGAGCACATGACAGCACTACCCTCTGAAGACAAAACAGCTATCAAGCTGCTTAAAATGAAGTTCTATGCTGCACTTATGCAAATCTGCTCCACTTTCAAATTAATATAGCATCATGCTTACTTACTGGAACTGCAGCAGGGACATGCACATTAGAATTTGTGATAGATGCAGGAATAGCAACAGGCATGGTTTGTCCATTAGGAAGATGTAACAGCAGAGGAAAAGGACCTGGAACTGGACTGAAAAAGGAATGAACTATATAAAAGAAAACTTATCCAGAAAAGAGAACAAGTTTACACATTATTTTAAATTGTTTTTTTTTTGTTTGTTTGTTTGTTTACAGTTGTAATGTAATATTTATTTGGAGATCAAAAAATATGAACTTAGTAATGTAGAGAACATGGAATTACATTTCACATGTAGTGAAAGTTGTATGTTTCATATGTAGTAAAGCACCACATTACACCAAAGCATCTCAAATTTGTACATTAACTGCAGAAACAGTAACTGAAAGTAAGCAAGATAAAATATTTTCAAATTCTGTAAGAAAACATTTTACTAAGATTTATGTAACTTACACTATTGGTCTGTTAGAGGATGGAGCCTGGGTAATAACAGTACTAGATGTTGGTGATGGTATTGCCTGCTGAATAATAACACTTGAGTCAGAACTTGTAAGTAGTACATTAGGAACCTGTAGCGATGCTGGACGAACTATCGTTGATGTAGGCTGTGCAGTCTGCTGCAGTGACACTTCCTGAGGAAAACCAAAAGATTAATCAGTTTGTAAAATACAATTATAGACCATTAATTCCGACTGTTAAATGAACACAGTTTGATGGAACAAATCAGAATTTCTATAACATTATGCAAGTAGAATCAGTTATACAATTAAAAACATAAAAAAATCCCCAAACCTTCAGATGAATCATTTAAACCAAACTGAAATTGTTCCAACAACACTGATTTTAGTTTTATGACAAACCCTGGCTCAATTTATGCTAAGCCCACTATTAATTATAATTCAGTTTTGATCAGGTTGGGGTTTTTTGCCAAGAAACTCATGGCGCTATCAGCACCATCATGTCTACCCACACTCTGAATGAGGAAAACATTTTATGGTGTCCTTATGTACATTTCAGTTTCAGTCCATTGTTCCAGATTTAAAACAAAAGAGAAACAAAAGAGTTTTATGGTTCAGTAAAAAGGAAAAAAAAAAAATCTGTCTTCTTTTTAAGCCTTTATCCCTTACCCATGTACTTCTCTTAACTGAAGTGCTACCAAGTTAAAAATACTTGGAGTGTTACATTCATAGCTTTGCAAAATATGAGTATCCTGATGCAGAAGAAATGATTTGAGCACAGAAATTAAATTTCCTCAGTTGCAAGTAAATAGGAGACAGAATTGACTATAGTTCTTAGTAATCAGGTAAAGTACATTATCAATTAGAATGTAGTACCTGCATTTGCTGTTTCTGAAAACGTAGAAATGCCTTATTGTAAGCAATGCCTTCCTTCTCAGGAAATCTTTGATATTGTCAAACTTCAGATTTACTTTGAGACAGGGTTTTTCCAAGTTATTAATTCTTTTGACACTAGCTACTGCAATCAATGGCACATAAAACTACACTCTTAAGACCAGCTGACTTTAGTTGCTCCACTGTTAAATCGAATTCAAAGAGAACATCTCATACCTGTGTCATACAGGCTACATTGATTACCATCTGTCTGAATTAAGCTTAAGTTTTTAAAATTCATCCACAAAGATTTAAGCAGTAAGGACTTAGTTGTCTTAAAGATTTTTTTTTTCTTTTTATACATCCATTGCAAAATGCATGTGCTCCTCTGAGCACTTCATAGAACTATAAGTAGGCTGGCAAACCGCGGGCTTTAAAAAAGAAAGGACTTTAGATGATGACATTTTCTCCCTTCAAAATCTCAGAGGCTAGATTTGTCATCAGGGTTCATTAGTTCATTCAGGCTTTTCCAAGGGACCTAAAAGAGTATTTATTTACAGTGAATAAGTTTTTGGAGAATAACAGTGAGTTGTACTGAGGAAAGCAAGAATTTTTTTCTTTAGTATTAGTCTGGTATATTTATAAATGTTATAATATCTGAACACAGTGCCTAGAATTACAGATGAGCATTCAGTCAAAAGAAGAAAACATCCAGTATGAAATTGCAGAAACAGAATTAAAAATTGGGAAGAGTTGACTAATGCATATTCTTAGGACAGGATTAAACACTCCTTTGCGAATAAGGGATTTGGTATTAACAGCTATACAGATCTTATTCAGTGAGAAGAGCCACAGGGAAAACATAAAGGAGACCGAACTGCTTGACTGGGAAATCAGAGGAAGATATAAGGGGAGAATACTTGCCCTGATAATCTTTTGGCAATGGTCAATTCCGAAATTAATATTGTGTCGTCCTTCACTGGTTTCAGCTTCACCCTTTCCTGCTTGCTGTTTGCCACTATTACCCATCTTGTTACTGTGAGCAAGAAGCCACTAGAAAGTCCATTCCCACTGTAGGGATCTGACACAGGAACACACCCATACTTGCCCCTAACAGCCAAGAGAGGTTTAAGAGCTCTTGTTCTTCCTTTCACCTGAAACACGTTCATACATGGCAACCACACAGATATAAAGGTATATGTATAAATGTAAATGTAGATATACGAAGACCACAGAACAAGTGGCAATGGCAAAGTAATTCTTATTTCCATAAAAAAGGGGAAAAAGACAGTCAGCTAACAGCAGCCATGGAGCCATGTATATAGCTGTAATACAAAAATGTAACCTAACCAGATATTCACACAGTCTCAACAACAGTAATGCCATAACAGCCCCTTCTGTATAGGTTTGTGCCCATGGCTTCTGTAAGTACCTGTGTGTGGGGGTGGGGAAATAGCTACCAAAATACAGAAGGCCAAGAAGAAAAGTGCTGAGAGGCAGTGTGCAAAAATCTCCCAAGAACAGATAAGCTCCAGAGAAAACTGGCCCTGTTGAATTTGCAATGATTCATAAACTCAGAACACCAGCTGAATCTGTACGCTAGCATGAACATGCTGTACAATTCAGACAACTTCTAAAACCATGGTGGCTGCTATATGCGAACAACGACTACAGGATTATATATACATTTGATGAAAGAATGGACCCCTTGAAGGACTTTCATAGAATCACAGGATGGTTGGAGTTGGAAGCAACCTTTAAAGATCATCTAGTCCAACCCTTCTGCCAGGGGCCAGGATATCTTTCACTAGATCAGGTTTGTCAGAGCCCCATCCAACACGACCTTGAACACTTTCCGAACACCCACCTAGAAGTCACTGGCATGTCAGTACAACCTTCTACCTCTGGGCAAGCAGCTGGGATTGGCCTCCCAACTGTTGCTGCAACCAGGTAACTATGTATGAATTAGCGAGTAAGTTATGCCACTCTGTGAATACTTATTGGCCATTAATAACAGCTTAATTGATGGGTGTTCTAAAAATACCGACTGTAAAACTGGGTCTCTCCCTGGCTTGATCCCCTGCTAGGAAAAAGGCAATTTGCAACTTTTAGACAAAGTGATCTATGGAAACCAGATTTCAGCAATGGTCAGAAGATTAATGTATAAAATTCTGAAATGAATCTATGAAATTCTGAAAACAGAAACCTCACATGCACACAATTATTTCTGTGTGTTATTAAAGATAGCATTTGTGCTTTGTTTGAAAGACCAGAAACGATCTTCAACCATTAAAGGAATAACACATTTACTGACAAGTGTGTTTATACAGTTGAAAACAAAGTATTTTCAACTTCCTCTTTACTTCTTACACTAACTCGCTCTATGCTACACTGAAAAATGCAAGCATGTGCTAGTTACTGCAACAATGTGATAGTAACACAAGCTGCAGATTTAAGAAGTATGTATTTAAAGGAAACTGACATTTTATTAGCATATAAAACCAAAACCATTGGCACACCAGTCTGATAGAACATACTAATTGGTCATCAAAGCATTGCACTAATCAAGTATAAATTTTGTCTGAAATAAAATAGTTTGTAAATATATTCTGCTAAAGAACATGAAAAACAGATTAATTTGCAATCACGAGATTAAGACAAAGTCATCTTACCTTTATCCACCTTCACAAGAAAGAAGTTTAAGCCTATTCAAAGATATTAGAGACTTATTTAAAGGACCTCTCCAACTCGAACTAAAAACCACTGAATTGGAAAATATTTTACAGAACAGGATAGTTACTTTATTTAAGAAGTGTTTTCAGAGATGCATATTTGCAAGTATTTTGTATCTAAAAGCAAATATCATGCAATAACTTCCTAATGCTATCAGTGAATACACAGAATTCTTTATACAGAAATGTAGATGGCCAAAACTAATACTGTAATTGATTATTACTGTAAGAAAACAATTGGTTTTAAAATAATTAAGTTAGGCAATTAGCTATCTGACAACAACTAAGCAACTTGTGAAACTGTCACCCTTTGAAGTACTATTAATAAGCAACTATAACGAGTTTGAAAGTTCTCAAAGAATAAATTAGGTTTCATTTGCTTATTATTTTAAGGCTAAAAGGCTTTATATACTTCTAATAATACCTTGATCTATTCAAAGGAGAATATCAACGCTTATTGAAGGCTAATGGAACTCAGGGAACTCTTGGAAAACTAGGAAAAGAATTAAGCATAATTTTTTAAGTCTCTAAGAAATTCCTTTGACAACTACAAGGAAAATTAGAACTGTCTTGCACATACATTAACAGGCTGTAATCATTTAAGGCTACTAAAATATATTCAGCCAATGAAATGGTTACAGTGGCATACGTATTTTAAAACCAGCTATGCCCTGAAAAAAACCCTTTCCTCCTTCAATACATCTATAGAAGGAGAATATAAAAATCTAACTGAGAAAACAGCAACACTCTGCTCACATTTCTCAACTTCTGCAGGCCACATTCAGCAGCAGCACACTCCAAGCAGCACCCTCATCCTTGCTCAGCTTGTCTCTACAATCAGACATCAGAACAGCATTGAGCAGCAGCAGCTTTTCACTTCAGCACTGTTACAGTGACAACACTGAAATTACATCATGAATGAGACAAGTTTATAAGTACTGCCAAGCATTGAGATATAATTTTCACTTGTAATGATGCTAATGAGATACTGAACCACTACTGTATAAAGATATTAATATTATCTCCTGCCAAAATTAGAGTAGTTAGAGTAAGTATTTGCAGTGAAAAAATAAACTAACCTCTGAAATAAAGAAGAAATGAAATAAAGAAGACTTAAGATTTGGACTGTGATTTGCTTAATCCAAGCAGCTCTTTACATGTATTCCTTTAAACTACTTTTACTATTTTTGAGACTATACGATTGCCTTGATTACCTATGATTACTCATCCTTGCTAACTAATAAAACTCAGCGAAGCTTTGTAAAGACAAATCTGAATTGAAACTCTCTTAAATTTTGGTCACACACTTAAGGCTCTTCTCATATTGGTGTCTGCTGGCAGGATAAGAGAAGGGGGTGCAAGTTGAAACCAGAGAGGTTCAGATTGGATCCAAAGAAAAATACTTTCACTACAAGGATAGCCTGGCATTGGAATGGGTATCACTGAGAGGTTGTGCAGCCTCCCTCCTCCCTCAGAGGTTTCAAGACCAGACTGCGTAAAGCCCTGAGTAACTTGGTCTCACCTCAGAGTTAACCCCTGCTTTGAGGAGGAAGTTGGACCAGGAAATCCTGAAGTCCTTTCCAACCTGAATTACCTTGTGATCCTAAAAAGTCCTGCTGATTTTTGGGAATAAGGTATCTAAGTCCCTCAAATGCAGACTGCCCACTGAAGATGCACATAGAAAAAAGACTGACTAGAGCAACCATATTGCTTTATTATGTTCTGCTCCTAATATTTTTATTTATTGAAGTAGGAATAGCAATAAATTAGTTCATTTCACTGATTTTGCTTTGTTTTGTGTTCTTCAAGAGAACTTGACATGATGGAAACACTGCAAGTCACATATCGAAGTTATCATTACTATTAAACCATTTATTTCTTCTTTAGAGCAATAGTTCTAAAACTGGTTTGACTGCAACATCCTCTAGTGACAGACAACACCTCAGTCTTCTATGAATATTCAAGTAAACACTAAACAAGCAAATGCCTGTGATCACCACTTTTAAACATACTGCTATAGCTTAAAGAGTATAAAACTTGAAACAAAATTATCTGGTGCTTAGCTTTGAAAGTCAGCCCACTCATCTCTGTACATTTTTGTAGAACATCCCCTGCTGTTCTACAAAACAATTTATGGTAAAACATAGGATAAAAATGTACACATGAAGAGTAGCAAACTGTTGACAATATTAACAAAAAAATCAAAGAAACTGAACTTTTTTTGCTTTATGAACGATGATACATAAAACAGAATAAAGGGCCCCTTTAGCATTTTCTAACACAGCATGAATATTAAATTTGGTTTCCTTTCTAGCTTTACTGGATGGCCAGTGTGAGGCAAAGAAATAATTGCGGTGAGCAAAGCTAACTAAAGAATTGAACAATTAAGTATATATCCACAGGAATATGGCAAACAAAAATTCTTTTCCTTTCAACCAGTTAAGTAGTGTGGCTATCATTGTGTACAACAAATGTGCAGATCATCAGAAGATTCAAAAAATAAATTCCAAAACAAACAAACAAAAAAAGGTTCTGACCTTTTCATCATTGGTAGTAGACTCTGGATGAGGTAAAGGACTATCTTGATGAGTTGTCTCTACAACAGAAGGTTCTTCAATTTTATTTCTTATAATTGGTGTTGCAAGAGGAGACAGATCTAGAGGCATCTAAGAGCAACAGGGTAAAGCAAAATTACTGTAATTACTCTCTAAAAAATTAAAATACGCAAGAAAATGTAAACAACTAAAGAGAAATATCAGCCTTATAACAACAGACAGGTGCTGATGTTTGGAAGATCTTGATGCAGATGCATTACCAGTCAAGGCTATTTTTCCAGCATCTGCACAAACACCAATCTTCAGTAACGCTTGGTCTTTCAATACCAATGTCAAACTAAGTATTTTCTTCTTGAAAGTTAAAAACACTCTTAAAGTTTCTCTTTCCTCAGGGTCACAGGAAAATTATAGCTGAGGAAGGACTGTGCTACCCTTAAAAATTACAGTTAAAAGAAGGTATTATCCTTCTATAAATTATTATATCACATGCTACAAAGCACAAAATCCTCACTGCATTTCCAAGTTAAGAAAGCTACAGTGGACAATTAATTTCAAACTTATTGCAGCAAATAATTATTGAAAAAGCAAGTTTTATGTTACTACACAGATAAAATCCACCAGGACATCTGAAATACCACAAAGAAATTAAGTTATAAAATTACTTAAAGCAATAATTTAGATTTGAAAGCCTATACTCCAATCTGGTCTGCTATACAAATACTTTTGAAAGAAACTTCCCCCAAAGCTCATCTTGTATTTACATTCTTCTAGATGCTTTTTTCAATTCAATTCAATTCCTAGTTTTCCTAAGGAATATATTACTAATGGGCAGGGAAGACTGTTAAAAGTGGAATCTCTTTTCATACCACGTCTGAATACGAAATACTACAGAAAAAAACCCCAACTATCAACGCCGTAGAAAGTGTGCTATTATGGTAAATTTTTCCACCCCTTGCCATGATTGCTTATGTATATTAATCAACCAGAAATACAGCAGGACTGTGTTTCTTCTCATAACACACAGGGCAGCTTGGAAAATTAGTATCAATGAAAAAAATTGCTAAAATGTTTAAAATATTTTGCAATGCCTATTACCTCCTCCAAGGCAGTGGTGAATTACACAGAAAAGACAGTATTAGTAAATCCAGAATTGGTATTACCGTATGTAGTGTTTTAAGAACAGTTAGCATACACCAATTTAAAAAAAAAATTTAAAATAATGATTTGGTATAGTTGTGGTAACAAAGCAAGGGTGAGGCTTTGTAAGGAATGGATAATAATCCATCCTATTCATGAGTACCTATTAAAATCTTTACTGAAACAAAGAAAACGCAGATACTGATTCTACAAAATCTGTATACATGAGTACAAAAATACATTTTTTTATCACTGCCTCTGGAAGTCAACCAGGTAATCAACCAAAGGCAAAATTTTTCAAAGGGGACATTGAACAAAATTTTTCATTTGCAGAAGTGTTTAAATGTTTGGGCCCCTAACCAGTTATGACTGAGAAGTACAAAAATAAATAGAAGAAACAACAAAATGTATGGGAAGTTCCTCATAAAACCATGAAGTTGCTAAACAGATACAGTCCAAATTTTTCCTCTATTTCGATCTGTACATTAAGAAAAAAGTAGATGTTTAGGTTGTGATCAATAATTTATCAGCAAAAGTATATTCACTATATGTTGAAATCAATTATAACCAAATTACTGACAATTCTTTAAATTTAGTTAGTATTTAACTCTGATTATCATGACTATTGGTTCTTCGAATAACATCGGTATTTTAAAACTAACCAAAATAGTCAGTGTTCACACACTATTCTTTTCACATTGGTTTCTTGCAAATGTATGGGTTTTTTTCTGCAAAACCTCTTTACTTTTCAGAATTATTTTCTGCTTATTCAGGGTCTAATAAAATTTCAATCAAAGCTAATGATTAACTTCAACAGATATAGACTAGATACTTAAAGAATTAAGAAAAAGTCAATGTGTTCCATTGTCCATGCTAACTATGCAAAATTAATCAGGTAAACTAACCTTCAGAATAGTAATCTTAGATTTGTATTATCTCCATACAACATAGACAAGCAGCTGGCAAATGATTATTGGTATAGTTTAGAAGGCAATATATAAATCCAAAGTTTGCTTTTTGAAATGGAATTTCTCATACAAAAAAAGTAGAAGCTCTGAGAAGAAAAAGTTTTTGAACATACTTTCTTAATGTCATCTTCAGAAGCCTTTTTAAACTCATTTTCAAAAGGACTTGCTAATTCATTGAATAAGCCCACTTCTTCACAGTTCTTCAAGAATCGAGTTGGTGTTGGAGTCTGATCTGAAATGAAGTGTACAAAACCCCCAAAATTTTATTTTTAAAATACCATTTATTAACCTACTTATCGTAAATATTTTTCAGAATAAAAGCAAACAGAAAGAGACAACGTGGTTAAGAACTCTCTTACGCATTGCAAGCAGGCTCCTTCCTGACTTGCAGGGAGGCCAACCAGAAGGCATACTCCACCTGCTGGAGACAAGCAACTGAAGTTTGCAAACCAGTAAGCCCCTTATAGTTTTGGGAGGGTATCAAAGCATTTCTTCTGTCTGTGTCCAGAAACCAGAGGGAGCTATTCTCAAGTGCCTAGTCTAGCATAGCAGATCACTTCAGTGAGCAAGCAGGCTCTATTTTCAGACAAAGATAAGGCCTACATGAAGGCTTTAATTCAAAAGAAAAAAAAAAAAAAAAAAGAGAGAGAAAAGTGCACACCTCACAGACAGTTTACTCCTTTCTTCTCATATTGCAAAAAGAACAGTGATTACTTTCAAGTGCGTGGAATTTCTAAAAGGAAGTGTGATATTGTACACAAGATTGTATTGACTCCTATGATGCCTGTATAGTCAAGCTGGAATCGTAAGACTTCTGCTATCTGCGTGACTATTACATGAAGCAGTTTCAAAAAAGCCTTTCTATGAAGTTTTTGGCACCATGTAAATTCCCCTTTTTTCACTTACCAGGTCAAAATTAACCATGTTTGTCACAAAGTTACCTGCATTTAAAATATTGTAAAGTGGTATTATGTGCATCTTGCTAACGTAAGCTGGCATTTACGACTAACAGTTCATACGCTGGAATGTGGCTGCAAAAACAGACACTGCCATGGTTTCATTCTCAAACACCTGATTATTTGACAGGTCCCCTTTCTTATGGTAGCATTGCTGAGGATCACGTTTAGAATTTCAAAATGCGTAACTGCTGGTTTAAGAGTAACAAATTTTTTTGTCTGCTAATCCTAACAAATTAGCCACTGATAAGGAAAAAAAATTCAGAAAACATCTGAAAGCCTTTGTGAAGTTCATTTAGGCTGTTCCACCACTGAAAAAACCCCAGTCTGACAGTAACTTTAGAATAATTAGCATGTGCTATCTTCATTCAAGAACTTTAAAATTTATAATGCAATCAATCATCCATTGGTGATTACTTCTGATCCTGGACACACAAAAAAAGTTAGTTACAACTGACCAAGGGTATATACCATGAATTCAGAGTTGGAAATATAGTAAAAGTATTTTGAATTGAAGTTAAAATTAAAACAAAAAATTTTTATCTTTCTTCTACTATGCCATTTAAAGAATAATAATTACCAATTCATTCTTCTCATGTCACCATAGTATGTAAAAAACCACTGCATATTTTAAAATTGAAGAGACATGTAATATCAACGAATAATTAAAACTTAAATACAGGTTAATCTACTTATAAATCCTGTTAGGCATAGCCTTTGTTAGTGTGTGTTCTTACTGAATGCTTATTACATAATTTAATCAATTATTAAAGTACTGACAATTGAAAAATACTTAAGATTATATATCAGATCCAAATAAAAGTTACTTACGGAGAATAATACTGGCTTCAAATTCTGACAAAAGCTAATTATGTAAGAAAATATTGCCTAAGCACACATGGCAGAAAACTATAGTGAAGAAAATGTTTCATATTCTCTTATCATAAGTCTATGCATTATGTACAGAAAATACATAAAATGTATGCCCATTCCAGCAGAGAAGTGAATAAACTAGTTATAAAAGCATATACTAACCAGCCACAATGACACTATCATTACGAGCCGGACCAAATTTCAGTGTCATCTCATGTTTATGTTTATGGACAGCCAAATGATCCTCATTGGTAAAACGCTGCAGCGGAAAGTTTTAAGAAACAGTTGTAATTTTGAGTGTGAACAAAGTAAATGCAATTCTACAGAAAGAAATTTTTACAACACGTAAAATTATCATTACTACGTTAACAGACAACCCTCTTAGGCAGATATATCTCGCTCCTTGGTCAACAGTACCAAGCAGAAATATTATAAAACTCAAATGATGTTCATAGTAACTAAATAGTAATGATACCAGGGAAATGGTAGTATAAGTACCTGCATTCATCAAAAGTCCAAGATAAAATTTCAGAGTGCTGCAGACTTCATCAACTGTTAGCAAACAGCCATTTGCTACACTAATGGATCTTGACAATGTTTAGTAATTGATTACCACTATTTGATTTCTGTATTGTGTGTATTATCACAATAATGAAAATTGACCTGTAATCACAAACACAGACTTCACTGTATTTAATAGCATAAAAATAAAATAAAGCACAGCTCCTGCCCCTGACCATTTACTACATAAAATAAGAGGCAGATAGAGTGGGAAACACTGGAACAATGTCAGACAACTGAGAAGCTGTGAATGAACTAAACTTATTGCATTTTAAAAATCTCTCAAGTTTTCAGAATTATGCCAGTTTTGTGCATACTTCCCCCAAAATCTGGGGTACCTTCTTTAAAAAAAAGCAGTAAGCAGAAAAAGTAAGTGCTGTAAAAAGACAATCTTACTTTTACTATCTTGAAATTTGCTATGCATCTGTAGTTGTGAGTAAAGTTTTCCAACTGAGATAATATAAGAAAATGTTTCCCAAGATGCAGGTTTCCTAAAAGGAACACATTTTACAAAATACTCAAGTTCTTTTCTTTGTGAACATTTGAATCCCAAATTATGTTTCTGATTATTCCTCAGTAATTTAAGTCATTCCACTTGTATCTTGTAACAGATACACACCAAGTGTTGTCTCTCAGAAAACAATACAGAAAGCTTAGTTGACCTCAGTCATCCAGAATATTTCTGTGAGAAAGGACATGTATATGGGGAGCTGAGAGGGAAATTAAAAATGCAGGATCACTGAAAGACAGGTCGATACAGGCCAGGCACTTTTTTTGTTAGAGCTCTGTTGCCAAGGGTTCCAAATGGCCAGCTCTCCATAGCTCCTGTGCCTTATCTCTAGATACAGCATTAAGCCAGGAACTTTGGTGTTCTATCACACTAAGAGACTTAAGTACATCTTTCTGTCCCCACTATGTGATGGACAGGCTCCTTCAGAGGGAATAGGATCTCCAGATCCTGACTCCCTCTCTGTATTCTATAGTATGAGCTGGCATCTGGAGAAGCCTTGCCCATTTTCAGGACATGAACTTCTCACTTCTCCTTCACTGGAATCAAGGACTGCTGTAGCCCCATGATGCATCTTCTATGAGATTTAGTTGCCAAACACTTCTGACAGAGCTTACATTGAAATGAGATTCAAATAGGATGGGGAAAAACATGTTGATTAGGAGAAGGCAGTCCTCTTCTGTTACTTTTGATGTCTCTGAACATGTTAGACATCATAAGAAATCTTAGTCCTTTCCCACTTTAAATACAGAAGGCTCCATTAACATAACATTAACGCTGTCATTCATCATAAAACCAAGTTTTCAGAATAAAAATGAACATATTTTGAAGTCAAAATCCAAATAAATCCAAGTGCACTAATATAATGTAAAAATACAGCTTAAGAAATCAATTCTATATAAACGCAGCAGAGATAATACAATGAAAAAAATCAGCTTGCTTAAGAAATTAATTCTATATAAAGGATGCAAGGATGTCCATCTCATGAAGCAGATAATGCAAATTAATTTATTTTCAGGTTACTAAATTAAAGGGTTAAGACAGCTTCCTTTTAAGCAACCATTTGCTAAAACACTCAGTATTTTTACTTTTCTGCTCACATTCAGCTCTTTATCTACTAATGCTATTTAATAGAATACATTAAAACTACAATAGGAATTGAAATATATTTTGCGGCATGCATACTGTTAGCATCTTCCTATATACAAAAATATACATAAAAAGTTATGCCATTAAATATTTGCAGTCACCATAGTTGTGAAGATTAGTGACAAGCAAGCTCCACAATGAGCTCCCCACTAACATTGAAATATTCTGAAAAATATAGGTTACCTGATGTAAAGTAGGATGTTTCTTGATTTTTTTTTTTTTTTTTTAATGAAAGCAAATAAAGCAGGGCTAACAAATGAAATTACTTTCAGCTCGGAAAGAGTAATTTAATTAGTTTTTTTCTTCTATGGATAGCATTTTCTGAATAAACACACAAAATGCTAGAAATTCTGGCTGTCATCTGCTTTTCAACAAAACATAGATACTTTCTACCAATTATCATAAATCCCCCTTTCTTCAATACCTAGAAATACATATCACTTTTACGTTCATCAATGCTAATAACTTCAAGTCAGACCATTACCTGGCCACATCCAGGGGCAGTGCATAAAAAGGGTTTGTCATCACTCATATTCCACAGGTCGTTGTGCTACCTGTATTGAAATGAGAATGGAACAGATTTTACAAATATTGCAACAAATTAGCAATACATTAACATCCACAGGATATCTTAATATTCCATGGGCAAGAATTTCTGCCTTCAGGCTAAACTAAGAATCTGAATACCCAGGATTCAACAGAGTCTGCATTCCAAGCTCTGTCAGGAAGGTACACAAAATCCCAGTAGAGACATAGCAGGTTTTGAACACACGTCTCAATCGGAAAGGCAAGTATTTGTACTTAACATGACTACTTGCAAAAGTATCTGAAAATATAGTAAGACAACTTGTTACTGAAATAAAAATACATTGTAATAATGATCCAATTCCTACAATTAAGAAAAGAACAAAGAGCAGCAGACAATCCCAAGTAGTCAAGGACACAGTGCCAACAAATGAGAAAAAGTGGTTGATTCCTTAGCCTTTTCATAATCTTTACAGCTCATCTTTAAAGATAAGTTAGCAGATAGCCCTTTATGTAAATTGTTACAAATTAAACTACAAAAACATGTACTTTAGTAACGTTTCAGCTGTACAACTAAATTACCAACAGGCTAAAAATGTTTAAGACATAATAGATATTAATTATGTTTTGTGCTGTTTTACATACTCGCCACACTTACTAATACACATACCTGCCAGATTTCACTTATAAACCTGTTTCATAGGGCAAACTATCATATCCTCCTTTTCATGGCAATGAACTGTAATTGAAAGAAGATATTAATTATTATGCATGTTAAACATGTAGGAATACATGATTTTGTAAAGATAAATGATATAATGCCCACAATTCACCCATGAAACACAACAGCTTTTCAAAGAAATGGTTTACTTCCATACATGCTCTAATTAGTTACACTTTCTCTCAGACAGAAAGATATGCTTCTACTCTCTCATCCTGCAAGCACAGAACAAACATAGCAAGGTAGTATCACTCTGCTTCAGGGAGCGAAAGAGGGACACAGACAGGATTGAGCCAGCGTGTGCTGGACAAAGCATAAAACTAGTATGTGGATGTTGTGACATCAATGACAAAAAATAATAAAGTTCTGGTACAATGAACATATAAAATCAAGATATTGTTGTCACATCACTAAACCCAATAGTGGTAACTAATCTCAACACTCTAAGTTACCTCATTTTAAGGTCAAGTAATGAGGGGTGGTGGGGGAGTTGAATATACCAAATTAGCTTATTAGCCAGGAGATGACAAGCACTCTCAACCCATCTGTGGCTTTACCCTGGAGGAAACACATTCATCTTTAAATATGAGTATTTGTATGGAGATCTAACAATGTTAGTTCTGAACACTGCTTAGCTTGATGAAGCAAATAAAGATGAATAAAGATGTCTTTATGATTAAAGATCATGAGCAGAATAAATCCATCTCTCCCCCAGCAGGCTGGTCATGAAAAGCTACAATGCTTCTGAAAGTGTCTAATCATCCTAAGAATGTATACTTCTAGTACACCACTTAGCACTAGGCACAAGACAGATCAAGTAAGCGTAAGCAAATAATTTAAGACTTAATACCTCAGAGATCTGTAGGGAACACACTACCTGATCCTTTTGCCTGTAACTGTACAGTAAAAAAACTACTGTATAGACTTTTTGGATATTACTGCAAGAAGGAGATCCCAGTGTCCTTGGTGTTGGGCACCAATAAGCAAAGAAGCAAAACGTGGAGTGGAGGAGATTCCAAAGTGTCACTTTGAAATATATACATTCAACAGAACGAGAATACTGAGCTGAGATCACAAGCCAAGAAGAGATGAATGGCTGCCAGAAACTTTAGAGCCTTTGGCACTGACAACTTGTGGAAACAGTTATGTCCTGAAGGAAGGATGCCAAAGCAAATCAGGGATGGAGATTGTTCTGCTGTTCTTTGCAAAGAGTTCATAACCTGTCTCAAGTTTCTGAAGGGATGAAATATTTCTTGAACTGTTCAAACTATGAACTTGGTACTGTCACCAATCAAGAGGATTAACAAGGTTATGGGCAAGTCTGAATGCTCATGACTAAGGCTTCACGGTAGAAAATAAGGTCCTTACCAATGAAGCTGTAGGATTACATCCTTTTATTATCTGGACACTTAAAAGCTATCTTGTGAGCTTATTATCCTTGTTCAGCTACACAACAGTCAGATTTTTTTAAAATGCAGGTTCAAAACTAACAGAGTCAGTCTCCTTTAGATCTCAAAAGGAATTTGCTTTGTTAAATCTTGATCATGGGGCAACATATAGTTATATATGGCTACAATATACACACACAGATACATACTATGAGCAGAAGTTACATCAGAAATGTCTGAAGGTGCAAGAAACAACTCTTTTTTTTTTTTATCCAAAGGATGAAGAGTTTGATTAACAAAAGTGCATGTAGGGCATTTTTTCCACTCTGTTACTACACCTTGTTGTCAGTCTTTGACAAGTGCATAGTATCAGCCATAAAAATCTACTCCATCGATACTGTTAGTATTTTTCTTAGGTCATAAGCTGTAAAGATCAAATTTTCAAGTCTGCTCATTTTCTCTTTTAAAGGAATATTACCAAAACACGTATCTGCATATGAAGTCATTACCTGATTCCATGTTTTGGTTTGTGATGCCTGTGAATTCTGAATGCCTGATTTATACACTAAAAATCAATCCTTGTGAAAAAGAAAAAAAGTATTGTCCTCCTGGCAAACTTACTGGAAAAAAAGTTGGAGATAAATTCATTTCCTGATCTTTATAATATTATTTGACTGCAGGCCACAAGGAATTTTGTGAGGTAATGCCTTGTAAAGGGATTCCAGCTAATATCTGAGGAAAAAAAAAAGTATCTTGAAGCACTGAAATTTTTGCACTTAAAAGAGAAAAGAAGTTCACTCATGCATTCCAGCAAGACTTCGGACATCATAAATCTAAACAGAAACTGGATCTGACAGGATGGGGAAACAAAGGGCTCGCATTCGTTACTGTAGCCAAATTCATAAGGATTGTATTTACCTATTACAAAGACAAATGCAAAGCTTGCACCTAGAACAAAGTAACTCCATGCAACAGTGCAGGCTGAGGGCCAGCTGGCTGTCAAGCAGGTTTGGGGCAGAACCTGTAACTCCTGGTGGACAACAAACTGAACACGATTCAGCACAATGTCACTTACAGCAATGAAAGCTAACAGCCTACTGGGCTGAATTACCAAGAGCATAGCAAGCAGATGAAGGGAAGTGATTACTCTCCGTTATCTGGCACTCATGAGGCTACAGCTGGAGTGCTGTGTCCCATTTTGAGCCCCTCAAGACAGATGACAAACTGGAAAGAAATCAGCAGGGGCCCCAACAAAATAGTTAGGAGGCTGGACTATTACATACAGGAGGAGTATCACGAAGCAAAATTTGTTCAGCATGGAGAAGGAAAGCTAAGGAAGGATCTACTTGCTGTCTTACACTACCTAATGTATTGTTATAGAGAAGACAGATCCAGACTCTAGGTAGAGTACAACAAAAGGATGAGCTGCAACATTCACAAGCCACACCAAGAAGGTTAAGAGCAAGTATAAGGGGGTCAGGGATTAAAAACAAAGAAAAAACCACACAGTGAGGGCAGCTGAACACTGGAACAGGTTGCCCAGTGGGGCTGTGGCATCTCCATCCTTGGAAATATTCAAAATTTGAGTGGACAAAATTCTCAGCAATCCAAGATAACTCTGAAATTTGAAGTATACCATAAAGACGTAGCTAGAAACAGAGGTCAACAACAGCAAAAGACAATCCAAACTTGGGTAACATTCTCACAGCTTTAGAAGACAACAGCATGGTTAACTTTACAGCCCAACAACTGAAACTGCTGCTGCTAGGGAAAACAAACAAACAAACCCCATCCTTTGCCTCCTCTTTTCTTTCTGGATTGTTTATTGCCTGACAGGAATAACAAGACTAACACACAGAAGGCCAATTTTCAGAAAAGAAGTTTGTGATTGCCACTCTGATTTCAAAAGGCTATTGGAGATTGACTGCTCTAAGAGAGAATATCACAGTAAAAAAAATTTAGTAAATACTCCTCCCCTGAAAACCAAAATAGCAACTTAAACACCATCTTGACAAAAATGTTACTCACCCGACCAAATGAGAAATGAAGTATGTAAACTAAGCCAATCGCTAGAGATGAATTATAGCCACCTTGGATTGTTATCCATGCAACAGCAAACACCTCGTCCCATAGAAAAAAGATGGTTCCTGAAGCAATCCAATCTGAATGTGAAACTCTAGCCTTAACTTATCTCTTCAGATAAACTGAACAGTCCAGTGAAATGATTCTTACTACCAGTCCACTGAACTGCAACTTTATTCTGTAAACCTTCCAATCCTAAATTCCTTTCAGTAGCATAAAGAAACCCATACATAGAATTCTTTTGAGTTACACTGAGAAACAGGATCAGAGCTGAACATGGGAAAACCATGAAATAATCTCAGCAGTATAATCAACTTTGGTACTTAAATCAGAAAGTAATCTCACTTTTTTGGTGTTTGCTCCATACTTTCAACACAAAGGTAAAATACTTCCATATCATGCCTACTTAAAATGTCATAAATGTCTTTTATCATTTTTGGAAACCCAACTGTACAGTAAAATATATAAATAAGTATATATATGTGTTTAAAATATATATAATACAGAGAAATAGAAACAGGTTTGCAAGCAATTTACTAATATTTAGGACAGTGTACTTATTTAAAAAATAAAGATGTTTCTATAAAACATCACACTAATGTTTATCTAAATGTGCTACAAAAATAGCTTCAACAATTATTTGTATATTTTTATAAGACTTAATTAAACATCTTAGGTACACTTTCTGGAAACTATTACTACATACTCTGAGGCTTGCTTCTAAAATACCTTCCTGTAGACAATTTGTGAAAGAATAGAAACACACACTGATTTAAGCAATGTCTTGTTGGCTTATTTTACTGTTAAAGGTTCTTCTGTTTTCTCTCAATCCCTACATACAGGAGCATGGAAAACACAACTGACATCTTGTTTCAAATTTTTTTTCTACTAAACATTTAAATGGCTGTTTAAAAATATATACATATTGATAATCCTTGCAAAAACCTCTCCAAATGTGCTGAGAAAAATCATTCTTCACACGTACCTAGTAAAGATTCATCAGACTTGTAGCTAAAGTCTCTGAACACTTTACCTGTATAAAGCATGCTGTATGCCAAAAGACCTCTATGCACTGACCTGCTCACGGCCTGTGCAGTCTTACCCTGTGATAACCTATTCTAAGCACAGTAGCAATACAGAGACTGCCTTCCTGTAACGTCAGGTCTGACACAAACAGCATGGAAGGAAACAGCCTGAACTGAACACAGAAAAGACAGACAACTATAAAAATACCAATAAAAAAAAAAAAAAAGGAAAACCTTAAAACTTTTCAACGTCAGCATTCCTCTACTGGCCAGCAAGCAAGAAGAGATGTACACTCTCACAAGTGTGTCACCCCCCTAAACTTGACAGTCCATAGAGGACAATCTGACAGTCTGCCAGCTACAGTAGTAGCCAATTTATCTACTACTGCTTACATGTGATGCAAACCCAAGTTTTGCAGCTAGACTGACCACTTGCACGTGGCTCCAACTCAAGAAACATCTGTACATACTGGTTTGAAAAAAAAAAAAAGTTGGACAAAAACTGTATTAAACCATTGAGACAAATCAGAATTATAGTAGTCCATCAGCATCAAGGCTCCCCTGGGTCTATACATTGCAAAGTGCTTAAGTTACAGTATCAGTGATGTATTTTCCTACGGATGTTTGCATTTCCTCAAGACCGATTGTGTCTATTCAACATTTCCTTTATTCTTTACATTTGATCTGGGATTGTGCCCCTTTCTACTGCAAGTTACAAACCCGTACAGTATACAAAATTATTAACTCTTCATAAGCTTTTCTGTAGATCTCACCATAGTGTGTAATTGCTTTAGGTAGTATAAGATTTTTAAGATTTTACTTTAAAGCTTCATTTTATAATGGGAAACTGAAACATAAAAGGGCAAGGTCAAAATTTCAAGCCTTTATCAACTTTTAAGAGTTCTACTTGAGGTGCGTACTTTTTCCAAAGTAAAGTGGACTGAATATATTTGCCACAGTAAAGAATAACATTCTTAATGGTTACCTGAAGAGCTGAATTTAGTGTTTTGCTTGGCTCCATACAAGAATTTTAACAGACATGCTTCTTTAGATGAGGAGAAAAAAAAAGAACTATTTTTGTTTTCCAAATTTAAACACTTCAAAATTAAGAGAGATAGCTTTCTCATGCAACTAAACAAATTAACGCAAATCAAAATGAACAGGGCACCCTTTATACTTTCAGTACTTGCATACAGCACTGCACAGCATAAATTTTAATCACCTCCCACATTTGAGCCTATCTTTATTTCCACAATTTTCTATAGAGGCAGATTTGCAAGTTTTGCTTTCAGTAAAAATCAGAAGTTAGTATGTTGAAAACACCACTTAAAAAGAAGTAATATAAATATATAAAATAAAAATTTGTTTTTTAAAAGAAAAAAAAAATCATTGTTCCACTTACCTGGAGGGACTGGAACAGCTGGTTTTTTTCAGTTTCCTGTAAAGCAAAAGAAGAAAGGTGAAGCAAAAGCAGTGTAATTAATACTTGACCATTACAGTCCAGTTTCAAAAGTGTTCTGACTGGCTCTATTTGTATAATGCCACAGAATTTAGCATCCCTAAAAAAGAAAACTGAATGATGAAGAGAATGGAGGAGAAAAAAATTGAAAAATAAAAACATTCCTCCTCATAAAGAAAGTGGGATCACCAGAAAGTAGCTCAGTAGATTCTGCAAGAAAACTATAAGCCATAGTCCAGAATATTTAAAAGTTGTAAACCTCAAAACTGGTGAACAGGAAAATGGGAACTCCTTCTTCACACTTCACTGCTTAATAGAATGGTTGTGCTGTTTCCTAGAAGACACATGATCTGTTTCAGAGAGTTCTGGGGAAGAATAAGGAAGAATGTAATGCCTGCAGCATAATGCTCAGACTTTTTCTTTAAAGAAGTCAAATGTTGGGCACTTTTTTTTGTTGATGTCATTAGTTAACTGCTTGTAACTGATGTCTGAAGTTAATTCCCTACCTTCCATGGTTTGTCTAAGATTCTGTAAAGGGTAGAGCATCTGGACAAAGAAGAAAAGATGCAAGAAGTGAGGACAATTGACTTAACAAGTTCAAATAAGAACAAGAAAGCCAGCTGGACAGATAGTCACATGTACAGAAACAAAGCAATTAAGTCACTTTAGCTTTGCTGAAGGAGCAGGCTTTTTTGACATGAAGGTACACTTCTGGTAAACAGAGAGCACTAATGGAATAAAGAAAGGTCCTTAGGCCTAACGCTTCCTGTTGGCTGAATATGGCAGCTCCTAAATCTACCCCCAGCTTAAGTATTTTTCAGAGGTGCCTTGATCTTTCTTTGACTTACTGGAAATTCATGCTGTGTGAATACAGCTCTTGTAGATAAGTGAAAGGCCAATGAACCTCAGAGAAGAAATACACAGGGGTTAATATTCCACCAATTCCACCAATATTCCACCACAATTTACTTAGAGATATATTCTCCAGCTCACTTCTCTAGGTTTGAACATCTTAATATTGTCCATCAACCGAACAACCATTAGAAATCCAATCTCCTTTTGCTACATTATTTCAACAAATTAAAAAAAAAATCTTAACAAAAAGTTACTTCAGTTTTACATTTTTTCAGACTGCATCCCTGAAGTGTAACATTGAATACAATAATTAAGAAAGTAATTTAAAAAAATCTTTAAATATATCATAAATATCCCACTACAGGATTCCCAATAGCCATTAAAACAGAATGATCTTTTTCCTTCCTCTAAGTAATAATATAAATGACCACTGGCATCCACCTAGAAAGGGAAACATACTAGATTGCTTGGAATAACTTACTGAAGTGAAGCTCCTATCTGAACTGAAGCTAATGGAAAAGTTCTCAGGCTGAACTGAAACTGACACAGAACAAAGTTGGAAACAGTACAGCATAAACTTTAAAAAAAAAAAATATTTATTGCACAGTTATTAAATATCAACTCATATTTGTATCACTAACTATATCCAATGCCACCTTAGAATGCACATGATTGATTTGAAACAAATGTAGTTAAGTTATGCAGAAGGACAATGATAACTTGAAATCTATTCGTTATTCCAAAGAAGTTAATAGTATTGAATCATGCTTGGCCCTTTGAAAACAGTTAATGCATTATTTTTATACAGAAATTCAAGATTTTAAGAAACCATAAAAAATGTTGAGATTGGACATAACATATACATTTTTAAAGTTAGTAAAGCTTCTCAGAGCAAAAAATGTGCATTTCTAAGTTTAATTAATAGTGGAAGGAAAAAAAAGAATAGCTGATGACAGAAAAGGAATTTTAGGCACTAGATACACCCAAAATTTAATTAAAAAAGATTCAAAAGAGTATAACTTTTCAGGTCGCTCAACACTTCGTCACAAAACAGAAGTAGCATGAAAACATTATTTATAAAATTATGTATGATCAAATTTAAGACCTGAAAGCACCTTACGTTAGATGCTGCATACTCTAGAAGTTTCTGGAAAAAGACATACCAAACACATTCATATTTCTAGAGTTCAAATCAGGATAGAAATACCATCTACACTGTGAAGATCAAAGGCTCAACTAGTTGATTAAGTATTAGCATGCAATATCAGTATTAAAACATAAACTCATAATGGATTTTAAAAAAAGCTACTTCACTCCATGCACACATCAAGTTTTTTCTATTATTTCACATTTCTTTTGATGCATTATATAACAAACAGTCCCTGACAAAGCTATGATTTTGTTTCTTAATAAGACAACTTTCTGATTTGGATTCTGGAACGTGGAATTTAAAAGAATTCAAGTGAATGCCTAACTTGACTATAGTTTGTCCCTCTGAAATTAAGTCTGCAACTGGATGTCCATTAATAGACAGTAACTTATGTTTCAGTGGAAGGCTGAAGAAATTGCATCTAGAACACTTATGGAGGACTGGGACCACAAGGAAGGGTCCTCCTCATCCTACCAGCTAGTGCTGAATTTAGCATCTAAGACAGACCTAGCAGTATTATGACCTTAACTTCAGCAACATTTGTTTTTATTAACTCTATCTAGCTTTACATTCAGCAAGAGATTGGGACAGGACATTCACTGCCATGAGCAGAATATGACAAGAAAAAAAAAATCCAAACTATTATTTTAAAAAGTGGAAAAGAAAATACACTTTGGCCATATTCAGGGTCGCTATTTGGAAAGTAGCAGATGATTCAGAATTTCCAGCTTTATTAGAATTTCTCATTCTACTGCAAGGAAACAGGTGACAGTATCAGTATTTGAAGATAAACATCATTGGGAGAAAGCAACGTAATGAAAAGCAAACGAGTGACACACAGCACATGGATGGGGCATGGAAACATACTCATGGATCTAACTCTAAGAATAGGGATGCAAAAAGATTGTAGAATGAATACAACTGCAGAAGCAACATGGCAGCACGCATATCTCCTAACTCCAAACATGAAGTTGTATTGTGGCATAAAACATCTGTGCCTAAAACACCCTGCAGCCATCACTGCTTGAGGGTCTGCGATGTGTTTTTTCACGTGAAAGCCTCAGAGGCCTTTTATTAAGGCAACTCGAGAGGCATAATGCACAATAACAGGCAAAGTCAAGAGGGCAACTGGTCCAGAAGGTCCACGTCCGTGGCCAGATCCCAGGCAGGCCAACACCTCCCTCTGATGCAGAAAAGCTGTTCTTACCCCCCCCCCGCCCCCAAACCGTACCCCTCTCGGTGCCCTCCGCACCGGCACCGCGCCCGGACCAAGATCTCTCTTCAGAGCAGAAGATGGATGCGGAGAGAGGCCTCCTTGGAGCTGAGATGAGGCAAAAAGGCCAGGCCTGCCTGCCCCCTTCCTCCCGCCTTCCCCCCTGCCTTTCACCCCCCGCCGCGGGCCAGGCCGGGGCCGGCGATGCCCCCGCGGGGCGGCCCTCTTCCGGATGGGGGGCGCGGGCAGCTGCAG
>NW_010972437.1:10699622-10707998 GCF_000737465.1 Haliaeetus leucocephalus | reverse complement strand
GAGCCGCAGGCCGCGGTGGGGGAGGGGGCTGCCGCGGAGAGGCGCGGCGGCGCCATGTTACTGCCTCCCGGGTATCCCCCGCCTACTGCCGAGCGGGGCCGCTCCCTCCCCTCCGCCCCCGGTGCCCTCGCCCGCGCGGGCGCCGCCGCAGCGCGGAGGGAGGAGGAGGAGGAGAAGAAGGAGGAGGAGCCGCCGCCGCCGGGCCGGCGCCGCGCTCGTGTTTACAAACTCACCCCGGGAACGCGGGCCGAACCGCACATTAAAGGCCGGGTCCCCCACAGGCTTCCGTCACTTCTCGCGATAGCTCGGCCGACATCTCCGCGGGCAGCGGGGAGGTGCAGGTCACGTGGCGGGGAGGGGCGGCGCGGAGGACGGCGCGCGCCGCTGATTGGGCGCTGCCGGCGGGGCGGTTGGGGACGGTGTGGCCGGAAGCGCCAACTGCCCGGGTGTGGCCGGGGATGAGGGGGAGCCGCGAGGCGGCTGTAGCTAAGCAGGCGCGGCTCGGTCCGCCCGCGGATGGGTGACCGCGGCGCCGCCTCCCTTGCGGGCGACCTGCGGCGCCAACGGCAGCTCTCGCCTGGGCGGACGTACGGGTTCTGCTCCCCGCTGCACCAGTCCCGTCACACGGCGACCCCGCATTCAGAGCGCGAATACTCCCCCGTCCCTGCCGGGGACCCCCTGAGGATGTGGCCGGTCGGCCGAAGACTCCGCTGGCCACATGTGGGCAACGCATCCGCCGCGGGAGCCACGCTGAACCGTGTCTGTCTGTGCGCGATCCAGCACGTTGGGCAAAGCTGCTGCTGAGGGAGGACTTCTGCGGCCGTCCCAGACGGGGAGCTCGGAGGACGAAGCGCCCGTCCTCCGCTGCTGGTTCTGCAGGAGGGCCGGCAGCGGCTGCTAGGGGAAGGCAGCAGAAAGCGGGTAGAGACTAAACCACGGCAAGGCTTCGCTCAGCGGCAGCGCTTGCTGTGCTTGGCACGCCTAACTTCTGGAATAATCAGCCCTCCAAAACCCCATACTGGCTATATTCCTTTGGTTTCCCCATCTCTCTGCACACCGCAACTCTCACGCCAGGAGCTAGGGGTGAAGCTGTGGTTCTGTTAAACATTTGCCTTTTTAACACTGTGTCAAAAATGCTGCAGCACTGTACAATGAAGGGAAGCACCTAAGTTTTACACAGAAGGAACTAGAAGCAATTGGATGCATTAAAAAAAAAACAACCATAATCCTATGTTTAGTATGTGCTCTGAATCACACATGAAGTTTTAAATCTATGCCTGGGTATCATTTAGAACTGTCATCTTTCAAGTCTGGAACTGATCTGAGAACATGAGACTATGAATAACAACAAAAAAAAAGACTTCTAAAAAGTAGTATTAGTTCCAGTAAATCACATTTTGTCCAAGTTTCCCTGAGCTTGCAAAAGACGATATAGTATGTTTCATTTCTTCTAAATTGCTTTCACGGGCACTGTACAGCACTTTTGCAAAGTTCTTTGAGATAAGGCGGGATAAAAAACACTGCATAAAAGTACACCATTTACTTAAAGGTGGAATTATTCTTTACTGTAAGCATGTTGCAAAGGGCTCAAATGTGAGTGCAAAATGAGAGGAATAGAGATCTTTCTTTCTTTGCAGAGCAACCAAGAGCTGTATTTGAAGTAATTATTTTTCAGTGGCTTAGATCTACCATCACATGGCAGCCATCCTGAACCTGAACAGAAAACTGAACTGCAAGTTATTTGCCTTTCTTCAGTCTGAAATTGGTGCAAGAAACAAACACAGGGGAAGCAGAAAAAGAAAAAAAAAAGCAGCCGGATGGAAAGGATGAATCCCTTTTACCTGCAGCAATAACTTAAGGGTGTAATTGGTAACACAAACATTCCCTCCATTATACATAACACTACTGTGCACATCGCTTTCAGAGGTGGAATGATGTCTGATCTACTGGACAGCAGGCAGAACAGTTATTCAGACAATGAAGATCTCTGTGTCAGCCAGCTTCATCTTCAACACTGAAAGAGGAACACAGTCTTTTGATCTGGAGAACCTGTAGTATGAATTTTCAGAAGTTGGCAATCTCTAAGGTCAGCATGGCCCATGTCAGAAGAAACTGAAAAGGTTTCAGGGAACTGAAGCCTACAGTATCTCCTCATAGAACTCTGTATCTGGTTTCCCTGACCTATGAAAAAGATTTCTTGATATAAACTCATAACGAGAAGATCAGGAGTCCTTCATCTGCTGCTTCCCAATCACTACATAGAGGTTGGGTTTTCTTTTTTTGCTTAAAACCATTTAATCTTTTACACATTTATAATTGTCTCTTGCGAGCATTTTAGGAAAACTGAGAGTACTTTTTTGTCTTTGTAAGACCACTCAAATTGACTGAGCTGTTAAAGTGCTCAAGTAACCACTGAAACTAAGCTGTTTTTAAAGAGCAGGGGAAAACAGAGGAATAGAGAAAGGGAGTCAATGTGCCTTGTGATCACTCAGATGTGAAAATCTGCCCATCACTCATTGATTCTAAGCCCCTTATTGTCTATAAGGCGGATAATCCCCTGCATGAAGGTTTGTTGTCATGTTTTGAAAGTCCTTGATTAGTCTTTATCTGCAACACCAAGATCTGATTCTTTCGAGATTGGCATAAACAAATAGTAATTTTGCTTGGGTTTGGCCCATGTTTACCAGTCTAAGAGTGAGTTAAAAGGTAACAAGCTTTGGGAAATGCTGCTACTAAAATAGACAGGCTTCACATCCATATACTGGGTCACCTGAGATGTTTGCTGCCCTTCAGACAAGGCTGATCATAGGGAAAAGGGTACATGTTGACAGGGTGAACCACATGGGAAAAGATAGGATGTAAATCCAGAAATCATTATTCAAGCCTGATTCAAGTGGTGAGTCAGCTGGCTTTCTTATTGAGGTTATGGAGCAATAGCTTAGCAAGATCTTCTTTCTATACCAAACAGACAATTGCAACTCAGCAGAACCATTTGACATGCAAACAAATTGCTAAGTACAATTAACAGAGCTGGAGCTAGACTTAACCAAGACAAGTTTGAAGATCCTAGTTTGGCCACATCCCAGTGACAGGGAAATCTGAAGCTTGAATTAAGCTAGTCCACTAGACTAGTCCACAATACTAAGAAATATGGATTGCCACCTCAGATGCCTGCAGAGATCTCTACAGTACTGAAAGAACAGAATGAAGTTCATCACCTACCAGAAGGACAGCAATACACAGATGAGCTTTAGCCTAGAATTCTAGTAATCATTATCTACCTTTCATCCAGGGCAAATACACTGTATGTCAGCTCTGTAACAGAATAGCTTACGAGAATGGATAATAATAATTTCATAAAATAAACACTGCGTGAGCACACACCACACAGAAGATAGCTGCAATATGCTTTACCTCCTACCCCTCTCTTACCCCCCCGCAAAACCACTTCCAGACCTAGTCATGTAAGGCACTACTAATACTGTGCTAGAGCTGACTAAAGATGCTGCATATTCTACACTCCTAAACCTCACATATATAAAAGGATGCTCTCTGTAATTTACACAGTAACTTTTAATCCTTTTGAGAAAACAACTATTTTCTCCTAAGAACTTACAGGGAAAGTAACTTCTCATGCTAGGTCCAAATTAGGCTACATGAATCATTTAGGTTGGAAAAGACCTTTAAGATCATTGAGTCCAACCCTTAATCTAAAACTGCCAAGTCCACCACTAAACCATGTCCCAGTGAACATCAATTTGGTATCTGACTCCAGATGAAAACAAAGGTCTTACCTGCACCTCACAGTGATCTGAGAGCCACTAGTCATTTCTCCACTTCCCCAGGGATAGGCAGTTTACAGTAAAAAGTTTCCTAGATTTAATTCAGTAATTACCCATTTAACAGCAAGATGACAAAGCTTGTAACAAACCTGCTCACGTTCTTCCAAGGTTCAGCTTATATTTTGACAGTGATCATATGTATTATTTAACGTTTTGAATAAAGTTTGAGATGCCATCAACCCCCCCACCAGATTAGTATATAGTAGCACACAGTATATTGCTGTAAGTGTAGACAACACTGTAAATGCATTTAGATTGTTAGAAGACAGATACTGTGAGAAGTAAAGCTTGATACTGCAGGTACTTTGTTAATAAAAATGCTTTGATCCTACTGCTCTTAAAAGAACTTGAGAGAGAACACAAGGCTGACTTTACAAAATTAGGAAGCTGGAAGTTCTCCCTTTTAATTAGGTGATACCAAGAATGCAGTAACTAAGTAAGAGTATAATGTCAATGTGCCACACTTAAAAAGTCTTGGACCAACCTAAAGCAGTCAACAGTTTGTTCAACTGGGACACTGGTCAGAACAAAGTGGAAAATTTTTACCATGGTGTTCGAAATTTATAGTCTAACTGAAAACTGAGGCAAAGAGACTTTCCTATCACAGATTTGTCCTTCTATCAAGAGGTGCCAGAACACCTTATGTGCCACCTAGTCTGAGAAAAAACAAATTGTGCACAGAAACAGCTCTGAGTAAGTTTGAAACACAAGTGAAGAAACAAGGCCAGCAGTATAGCCTTTCACATTTAATCTGTGTATCCTTTGAACTTTCAAAGATATGCCACATTGATTTTAACAAACAAGCAACATGCCTATATATATTAATAAATAAAATGTTTGACTTGAAGTCATTATTTGAAGGGTCCTACACGGTATGTCATTATCAGGAGAAATCCATGGTGACTGAATGACAATATGCTGTCTTCCAGACATCCTAGCAAGAAAGATAATAAATGCAGGCAACAGGTTGACAGTTAAAGTTGTTATCTTTAATGAAATGACTTTGGAAATAGCATCAATTTCCATGACACCAACATTTTGGGAGTCCCATAAAATGCAGAGTTACATTCCAATGCCAGTATCACAGGCAGATCTCCTTTCACATGGCAAATAGGATCAAGAAAGCAACCATCAGACAGAAGAGACCCATAGCTTCCGACAGGGCAAATCCCAGGATAGCATATGAGAACAGCTGCTGCTTCAGAGAAGGATTTCTAAAAGAAAGTGAAGGTGTAAGACCTTTTTATCTTTACAATTAAGATGTTTTTCATACAGTTTAACATATCTGACAGATTCAGAACCTCATATGTCCTTGCCACAGATTCCATAACAGGAAAATCCAATAAACCCAAGCAGAAGTAATTTTTAGCAAGGATTTCACTGAAGACAAATGAGTTGGCAATTAAGACTAGATTCAGTTTATGCAGATTGTATATGGCTTTTCCAAATGAGCACAGTTTTTGTGACTACATGCATGTATGCTTTTGAATTTGACTTCTCTACATCCACCCATGCAGGAACTATCAGCACTATGCTTTATAAATTTATTTCACATCTGTGACATTAGAACTATATTCCAAGGAAGTTTGCATGTTTAACATTTTAAGTAGCCCTCAGACAAAATACAGGAACTGAAACCACCTAGAGCAAAAAAAGAAATACACAGCAGTTTGTTGCAAAAATGCAATGAATTATCCCTCCAAGAAGTGAGTGGGACAGAAAAAAAACCCCTTCAACATAATACTATGAAGTAATGTTCTACAACCTCTTATTGACATATTCATGCCAAATTCAAAAAAAGGAGACATCAGTTTTGTACTGAAAACACTTGTTTCTTCAAGTGGAAAGTGAACTTCCTTGTTTTCAGTAGGGCTTAATCTTTATTAAGACTTAATTAAGTCTTAACCAGTTGAAAGAATAAAGACAACCATGAAACCTTCAGTAAAGCTTTTTTTTATGCCTGTATCAGTTCTGGTCTTTCATGGTACCATGTAAACTATTCCTACTACAGGAACACTGTAAACTTATACGGAAGAAGTCCATCCCTACTATAAATCCCCACCCTCACCCCCTTCAGATTTCTAGAAGGAATGATTACTCATTCGATAAAGTAATTACATATTCTGAGATGCAAAGCTGAATGCATTGGAAAACTGAGTTAAGCATCCATTTCTAAACAACCACCACAAACAACTACGCAGCCTAAAGCATACAAACTCACATTACTTATTACCAGTTTTCATACAGTTTCTTTTTAGGACTTCTCCCCTCAAACTGAAGAAGATCCAGGCTAGATTTTTAATTCAGTTCTGGAACTGAATGCTCAAACAGTGGACTTCAGCGACCGAAACACTGATCAAGTCTAATGACCTCATTTCTTTCATGTCTCTTCTCCAGGCAATGTATAAAGTTGTGAATTTAACAACAGAGCCATCCTGATGAATATACTACAGTTTCATATGATTCTATTTAGCCATGTTTGTCATTAATAGTGATTACTAACAGAGTTTATTGTAGTGCCACCATCCTTATGGCAACTTAGCTTATGTGGGGGTGCTGTCTCAAGATACATCTGCATGCAATTCAAGAGTTTTATAAGAGAGAGATTGATTACCTGGCATAACCAATGATTAGACTACCGAAGACTGTTCCAATACCAGCACCAGAACCAGCCACACCTACTGTGGCAGCACCAGCACCAATAAATTTGGCAGCAGTGTCAATGTCCCTGCTGATAGCACTAGTCTGGAATTCTCTAAGTGCTAGTCGGGAGACAGTATTTTGGGCCCCATTAAGTGTTGAATTGCCCTAAGAAAACAAAACATGAAAAAGCATTATATTCAGACACAGACCATTTTCTACGACCACTTTGATAGTGTTATTCTGCAGTTTTAAAAATTGTATTAGATCCAATGTGTAGCTCCTCTTCCAAGTGATGAGACTATAACTAAGAGTTAAAAACTTCAGAATGTTACCTGTTCCACCTGAAAGCAATCAACTTTAAATGTGAAAGACTTCTCAGGGGAAAAAGCAAGACAGCAACGAGTATTATTAGGTGTTTGACTTAAAGCAAGTTTCACACTATAGATATTTGAGTTAGTACAAGTGAACTCTAGGTTGAGGACATTTAGGCTCACCAGGTAATTTAGGAAGATACAGAATTTTGTTTATAAGGTACCTCTCCATTCTTGACCTCTGGCCTAGACAACACAGATGCCGAAATTGGTCTGTACAAGAGTCTTGATCCAGCACGGATCTGCAAGAGGAGGAAAAAAGCTATAAAAAAAGAAATATTTGATCACACCTGTTCCCATACCATAGTCTACAAGATTATAAGGCTATTATCTCTTAAGCCATTTATCTTACTTGAAAGACAGCAGTCTGCATAGCTGGATATACAATCAATGATACAGAAGGAAACACTGCCATGCAATCTGATAGCACCATTTTCAGGAGACATTATTGCAAATAATGACATCATTCAATGAACCTGTACATGCGTTATACTGACAGAAAATGTAGCAAAACAGCAACAAAAAAGCCAGATAGACCAACAGGCAGTCATACACATTTTGAAGTGAAAGAAGAAAAGCCATCAAGATGAATTCCAACGTTGTTAAATGCACAGATGTAACCTAGACTTTTAAATCTAGCGAGGCATAAATGAATGAGTCCTCTTTCACAAGCGGCCTGCATGTGTCCTTGGGCTTCCAGCAGTCTAAGGTCATACCGGCTCTTGCACAAAGCTCTTCCTGCAAGGGAAACCTGTGCCTGCACCATGCAAAACGAGACGTTCTGCGGGCTAGAGAAAACATTTTCAAGCAGAACAGTCCCGTGTCTCTGCAAGGGCAAAAAATCCCGGCCTTGCGTAGGACAAGCAACAGGCTGGAGTTTGACCTACAGCAAGGCACAGAGCGCACCAGGCCCAAGAGGTTTTCGCTGCGCTGCCCTCCCCCTTCACCGCTCGTGTGGGAAGGCCCCTCACCTTGGCAAAGGGCCCTGGCCCACGCCAAGGAGGCGGGAAGGAGAACCCGGCCCTGCCGCAGCAAGCCCCCCCACCCCACCCCTTCGCACTCAGGCGGGCAGCCCTCGGTACGGGCTGACCCTAGGGGCCTGCCGTGGGGCTCAGAGGCTCAGACCCCCGGGCGCCCCGCGAGCTCCGCCGCCCCCGGTGCAGCCCGGGACGCGGCCAGCGAGGAGGCCCGGTCGCCCCCACTCACCAGGGAGGGCGAGGCGGCGAGCTTGGCGCAAGCGAACATCTTAGCGGGCGCCGTCCCGGGGGCCACAATCCGGTGTCTCTGCGGAGAGAGGGAGAGGGTGAGGGGGCCGCGGCGGCGGGCGGGGGCGGCGATGGGGGCGGATGGCGCCGTGCCGCCACTCACCCTCTCCGGCTGCCGCACCTCGGAGCCGACGGGGTGGGGCGTCTCTGCGCAGGCGCGGCGGGGCCGGCGGCGAGCGCCCGGATGCAGCGCGACGGAAGGGGGCGGGGCGCGGCGCCAAGGTCACTTTGTACCGACTCTATTGGCAGCGGCGG
>NW_010972437.1:10630657-10699507 GCF_000737465.1 Haliaeetus leucocephalus | reverse complement strand
GCGTGGGCGGTGACGCGGCGGCGGCTCCGCACTGGCGCTCGCCGGCAGCGAGGCCGCGAGCCTGGCGGTTGGGACCGTTGATGTGACCGTTAGGGCCGTTAGCCAGGGCTGCGCACCACGCAGTAGGCCCAGCCCGGCGGCTTCGCTCCTGCTGTAACCCCGCGTTTGTGGGCGGCGGGGGCTGGCACCCTGAGGGCTGTGCGGAAGGGGAGCGGGGTGGGTGAGGTCGCTTCGCCCCGGCGAGGCAGCGATTCGCGGTGCGGAGAAGACCCCGTTACGGGGAGAGCCTTCGGCGGCTGAGGCGTGTTCCGGGGAGGGGGAGGAGGCGTGGCGCCAGCGCGGCGCGTAATTGGCGGGGAGCGGCCGGCGGGGGGAGGACCCCCCCCGGCTGGTGAAGGAAGGAGAGCGAAGCCCCGTGTCTTCTGGGATCGTTGGAGCCTGACTGGAAGTGCCGCCTCGGTCTGGGCGCGGGACGTTCACAGGCTGCAGAAACGAACCCGGAGCTCCTCCGGTCCCAGCGGGGCAAGAGTCACAGGCAGAAAAAGAAGGCGTGTGCGAGAACACCTGAAGTGCTCAAAAAGTCCCTACTATTTAATTAGTCAGCAGGTTCACACCCAAGTAGTAAAAAAAATTCCTTTTTAGTCAAGCTTAATTGGAACGAGATTTATCATTACTGAGCTGAGCATGCGTTCCCGAGATTCCCGCTTTGACGACTTACATGTCCTTTGATGTTTTTCACTTGATATGCGGGATCATTGTTTTAATGGCCATTCACCACTGTCAGTAGTATTAGTGCCAACTAGCAAAAATGCAGAAAAATCCACGTTTGGAGTAAAATGCTGGGGAACATATTGAAGTTGTGGCAAAATTTTCATTTGATACAATCTCTGCCATAAAAATAAAATTCTAAAATAGTCTGTGTGCTACAAGCTGTCTCCGAAGAGATGAATAGGAGGATATGTGCATTATATTTAGGGATGGGAACATAGCACAGTCTCTTAGGAGTTAGCTGCTGGCCTCCTGTAAGCTTACATGGGCTGTTGATGTTGCTGTCACTGATTAAAGCACAGGTGCCACACAGCTGAGGCATACTCCATAGCAGCAACTTGAACACCCACCAACAAACATGAGCAATAGGCACTTTCAACAGCTGCACACTAATGTTAATGATAATGTTGCTTTTATAACCTACAATGCAGTGTCTTCTGATCCTTGGGTACGGTGGAGTTGTACTTTGAATTTCCCAGCTTTCCACTCCCTGCCTCAAACCCAACAGCAAGCTTGATTTGGTTCCAGTGTGCATCCAGAGCCTTAGTAGCAGAGCCGTAAAAAGGGAGTCTATAAAGGCCAGCAAAAGAGGTTATAAGTTGCCTGCTTTTTTGTTTTCTTTTTTTCTTTTCACATCTTACACCCATTGTTTGGGAACTGAGGTGAATGGGCCTGTCGAGTGGCCCTTCCATAGGCAAACACTAAGTAAGAAATAAGTATCAATGGCAAAACCCTTTAATGGTTAGGCAGAACTTTTCACTTTAAAAATTTCAATCTACATGCAATTGTGGTAACAAGTATTTCCAGCACCATGAAGAAAACCATAAAGCAAATGTAGATGCTGTACTGGTGGAATGACTTAAATGTAACTTGCTGCTGTACACTAACATATAAAGTGCGCTATTTATGAAGTAGCGTACTTCCCTGAAGAAGTGTAGCAGCGAGCAGGCTGTTTGCAACAAAGAAATTCACTTGGTCCTGGAAGGAAGCACAGTAGTTAGAGGCATGTTTTCTTCTTGGGAACCTAGTAGTGTGGACCTCCAGGCATAAAGCAGATCTTCCCGGAGCTCTCATGAATGGAGAAGAAAGTGGACGTTACACTTCTGTGTATGCACAGCGTGAAATCACATGGATTCAAAAAAGTGTTAAATGGAAACTCTCTTCTTTCATGAAGAAAGTGCCCTCTTCTGTCACGATCCCCACCCTGGAATGTTTTGCAAAAAATGCATTCACAAGCTCATCTGAACAACATCAAACCCACCCTTAAACACTTGTTTATCGTTGCTTTTAAGGCATAACAGCAGATACTCTATTTTACGTGCAACTCAGCTGTTGCTTTCAGGAGGATTTAGAAGAGCAGTTACTGATCTCTGGAGACCATGTTCAATTTAATTCAAGCAGATCTTCATAGAAAAAGACTTCTGTTAATCTCACGTTGTTTCCTATCTGGTTGACCTGCTGCTAGGTCCCCCAGGAAGTGCATCAGTGCACTAAAGAGCAGTGTAATTTCTAATTGCTCACCACATTTCTGAAAGTCTATTCTACTTGGAATTTTATCTTAAACTCCCAAAATCTCTTAGAAGACATTCGCAGTTTTCCAACTGTCTCTCCCAGACAGGACCAGTTATGCACATGGGCAGTAGCCAAGGCTGCCAGAGGAGGTTTCCTCCCCATTTTGCCTCTGGCAAAGAAGGTACAGTGCAGCTGCTTGAGCAGTACATGGTGCCTGAAGAGCCAGTCAGTCCCCTTCTCTCCCATAGCTCCCTGCTGCTGAGCCAGGTTTATGTCAGGGCAGTAGGAACAAAAAGTGACCACAAGCAAGCTGTGGTTCACTTGTGTGGCCTTCTCCTTTCCCAGAAAGGAAAGAGAAAGATCATCCCAGATTTCCCAAGCCTTCTGAAGACTTCCCCTGAAACCATAAAGATTCTCCCAGTCATTTTGCCCCCCTTTTTTTAGAAAAGCAACGGTCTATTTCATCTTCAGCGCCAAGCAGTCCATTTCCGAGGTACACCATGTAATGGGTCAGTCCTACAGTGACACACAGTTTCACTTTGCAACCCTGAAATGAATTGGTAACCACACATACCAGACTTTGTTCAACACATGAGTATCAGCAGAACAGATGTTGCATACAAATGGCATTTTTCCGGTGACTTCTTAAAGAGATCTATCAAGCCTTATATCTGTTCAGTTTGCCATCCAGAGAGCAGGTAATAAGGAAACTGGGCACAGTATCCATAGACTGGCATGTCTGCATGGTAGATATGGGTTGGTTTTCCTCCAGGTATGGACAAATTTTGGCAATTGCAGATTGGTTCCATTGAACAAGTAAAATCCTGTACAGTGCTGAATAAATGGGTATGTCCAGAGTGCTATGCACCAAAGGGTCTCTCAGAATTCAACATTTATTATTAATAACTTGTAAAAGATGAATGTCTGTTCTATATTTGCTGAAGGAGAAATCTTGGTGAGTCAGGAGAAATCCCATTGTTCAAAGCCTAAATAAAAAGTTCTCCTTCTAGATCAAAACCTATTCCTTCAGGTTAAATCTTATCTCCCAATAGAGGAATATTAACTCAAAACATGTCACACACTCACACTAGTCTTTTTCTTTTTTTTTTAAATCTGTTTTGAAGAGGAGATGTGTCTGGAAAACCAATATATTCCAATAACTCTTAATTGTTGGAAGAGCCCCAAAGGATGAAATTGGATCAAAGGCCTCCTGAGATTGTCCTAATGTTTGTGAAATGTTTTAAAATGTAAAGTGGTGCTATTACCTCAGGGTTAGCTCTCTAGAACTTCCAGATTTATGGTGTACTTTGCAGGGTATTGATTGCTATTGATTTACAAATTCAGGGGTTTTCAGTGTTTTTCACAGCCTGGGCCATGTTTCAGTCTGGAGAGTCTTGCATTCCTACCCCTTCCATTCACAACTGTGTGGTTGAATCTTCCCATTCAGGACTGCATAGGTCCTCTCAGATAACTGGGGCAATGGCTTGTAGAAAGAAGGTATATAGAGGAGAATTAATACACCTCAGAATATTTAAACTAATTTAGCTCTGGGAAGAAGGAATGAAGCCATTACTAGATGGCTCTGCTTTAAGTAGAAATTCTCTTGCTAACACACTCTTAATACCTGTTTACCTTATTGATTATTAGTAGTTGGCAAACCTTGACATAAGTAATGTTGGGAGTTTTAATTGCTGAGTTGGCTGGATTGGAAGTGATGTTTTATAGGAAAGCAGATGATAAAGATTTTTTCTCACCATTTTAAATTTCTCCTTTACAGGGGAAAGGGAGAATCTGTTTCTTGAGTGATCTTTGTCCCCTAGAGTACTTACCCAAGCTATTTTTTGCTAAAATTAGTTTTAGTCTCAACAGCTCCTTTTAGTAGAGAGCTGAAGGCAAATAACAAAGTAGGGCTAGTTTAGGCTATAGAGCATTCTGCTCAACAGTCCATTGATTATTTTAACACCCAAGTCCTAGAAATGGATGGCATTAACTACAAACACCATACCATGTTCATACTTAGCAAGATTCTGAAAGTATGCTAATACTGTTGAGACCATGGATGCAATTTGAATCGAAAATCATGATAATCCTTGTCATGTCATTTTTGGGTCTCTAAGATCTGCTTTAAATGGCACAATGATTATATACATAGGGTCTGCTACTACTGTAGCCATTATACGTCAAAACTGGATGTTGTCAGGAAGAAAACCATTCTGCTACAGCAGAAATTCAGCATGGAAAGGAAGTGGTCTCATCTTCATTCTAGCTACTGGATTCTGGTGTAAAGTGAGATCAAGGCTCCAAGGAGCCTTACCAGAAAAGACTGGTAGAGCTGCTCTCACTCTGAGTAACAAGCCCCATTGTCCAGCATTCAGGTTCTGATGGTTAGCTTCAGGATGCTGTACCACAGGGTAAATATGTAAAAATACAGCCACCCTTTTGTAAAACCCAGCGTGTCACAAGGTGGAAGATGATCCTGTATTTTTAAAATTCATTTTATATGTCAGCAAAAATTATAAATTGTCTAAAAAATTCCATATTTTAACATATTTATTTGTATTTGCAATATAACTCGAAACGAAATGTTAGGTTCATGAATAGTTTCACTTTATGCTTCACATCTATTACACCGTGTGTATCAGGATCACCATGTTCACGGTGAGGTTTCATGTATTTAAAAATCATTATTATGTATCTTCTCAGTATTTTTTTGAAATAGATTTTTGATGAAAAGCAGTAATAAAACAATCCCCTGATGTTTAATCAAAGTAATTATTATAAATACACAGAAAATTCAGAACCTTTGGAATGAAAGTACCTCTTAATGTATTACTTCAGAACATAAACTCCCTTAACTAAGGTGTCTTACTCAGATGACTCACATATTTCCCAAGGCTGTGTTACAAAGAACAGCTGATACCTGAAGCGGTCAGCCAGTTTTCTAGATTAGATTTCTAGTTTACAGAATATCACTGGATTAAATGAAAATAAATTCAGCAGTGATTTCATTCCTATTAATAGTATTAAACACCTTTTTAACAGAAAACAAAGTTACGCTGTAAGTTGACACTATTAGCTGCACCAGTTAGAATACAACGTCAGCGACCGAATTATAACACCTTTCATATGATACACACTTTCTGATAAAACACAGATACAGAGGACAACACAGACAGCCAAGACTTTGGCCATATTAGAGCCAGTTTTTCTGAAAGTATCCATAAATTTTGGTTGCTGAAGTTGAAGAAACCCAAAATGGAGGGGTGTTTTGTTAGCGGGCTCTTCTGAAAGTACAGGCTTTTTGTGCAGGGGGAATTGCAACACCAGATTCTTAGTTTTTAAACAATAGTACCTAAGCTATTTTTGTTAGATTTTTTGTTCTTCCTGTTTCTCGGAATCATGTAAATGATCCTAAGCAAGTCTTTTGGGGCAATATATTTTGGCTGTTCACAATCTGAAAAGAGAAATAGGAAAGGGAGCTGTTTGGTGCTCAAAAACCATAGGAATTACTAATTCCTGTTTGGAGGTTAAATTAGTGTTTTGTATAACTGATCTGTTATGGCTATTTGTGCCATGTAAAGAGAAAAGCAGGGTACACATGTATCTGCCAGAAAAGTGGCAGAAGGATTTTGTCTTCCTTCACCCTCTCCGCACAGAGTATAGTTCCAGTTTATAACTGCTGGTGGGAGGGGAGATGAGACTATAGCCCATTAATACATGCAAGATTCATTTGCTTAATTGTAAATGACGTACCTTCCAACTCTGAGTTTAAATTCTCATACACTTTCAAATTGCTTTGGAATCACTGCCTGAAAGGCACTGTATAAATGAGGAATATTCATTATCATCTGAAAGCTCTTCAGTCTGAACCACTTAGCATAAAACCTGTGGAATCATTTTAACTCTGGTGCATAGGTTCTGCCCTCTAGGACCTGGTGCCAGTCTGAATCTGAAGGAAAAGTTGTTCTAATTCAGCTGACTACTGTCATGCTTTATGTGGCTCAGATGAGCTATTTTTAAATTACTATAATTAATTTTGCTCATAGTTACAAAAGAAATCATATATTCTTATATTCTGTACCTAAAGTACGGAAACCCTGGACAGCCTGCCGTTTACTAAATTCTTGGAAAGGACTCTTGTCCCTAATATTCAGACTTGATGAACATACTGGTTCTCTGGCATGCCTGCATTCACTCCCATCTGTCGTGCTGGCATTGTTCCCACTCAAAATTATCTATGCCAATTTCAACAGGGCATAGGTGCTAACCAAACATGGTTTTAGAGGGACAGCTTTCATAACACAGCAAGTGCCATCTCTTTTGCCAGGAGATCCTGCTGTTTGCAAATAATTCCAGCTTAAGGCCACATGCTTCATTACATGGGATCACATCTGTAGATGCTTGTGGGCATTATAAAAAAATCAACAAATGTCTACTGTATTTCTCTTTCAGTTTGGCTCAGTGCTTGGAATTTTGCATGTGGAGAATGAATGCTCTGCACCTTGTTAACAGGAGAGGGCCATAGGCTGTTATATGCTCTGAGCAGTCTTAACAGGTTTCTGCATCAAAGCTGGGGCAACAAACTGCAGACATTTACCAGAGCTGTGCTGCTTTTTCAGGTGGCCCTTGATTGCTTTGTGTCTATGGTATATTCCGGGGAGAGAATGACAGAGCATTGCCTTTTTGCATCACAGCTTTTGCCTTTCCAGGTTCTGAACAGATTTGTGTATAAGGCATATTCTGTCTCCCACCCAATTGTAAAGTGGCAAATATGTACAGCAAAATTAATACTGCTTATTAAACTTAATATTCTATATAATGTTCTATATAAAATAAATAAATATTATAATAATATAGTTATTGCATTAGTATCACATTAATATATTATGGCTGCACTTGACTCCTGTTTTGCCCCGCTGAACAGATTACTTGTGTTAGCAGAATTACTCTGTACTGTATAAGGCTAAGAATGACTTAGGAAAGAGCAAAACCTGTTCATGAGCCTCACCTGGACAGCCCACTATGCTCAAATTTAAAATATAATTTTGTAGTTAAGCAAAAGAAAATTTTGCCCAGAATATTTCTCCAAAAGGAATATTTGGAACAAAATAAGATTCAGGGCAGATAATTTCCAGCCATATATCTCCAGTCACCATTACTGACTTTTAGATATTTCGCCATCCAGCCAGGATCTGTGGAAAAGAAACCAAAAAATGCAACCCCCTCAACACCTGTAGTGTTTTTACAGTACTATGCTTGCAGTATAGCACTAGGAAAGACCATGTTCACATGTCCTGCATAGAAATGTATTTTTGCAAATCACGAGAGGTATTTTCAGCTGTTTTCTTTACTAGCAGAGCACCTAAGGCTGTTTTTAATTCTATTTTACATCTCCCTGAAAGAATATTGAATTTAAGAATGTGCAGAAGAGTCAAATTTTTAAAGGTCCTAGCTTTTTCAAGGATGCAGAGTGACAAGTAGACACATGAATATATTGGAAAATTCTGTTGAGAATCAAGGTCTAAAATTACCAAACATTTGTACTGACTGTACATTTCAGAGTAGTAGTTTGTACATTTCTGATCATTTTTGTTGTTGTTGTTTAGCATAAGTTTATGAAATCAAGTACACTTGACAAGATTTCAGAGGCTTTGAAGCACACTTAACATGCTTCTCCTATGTTATTGAAAAGTCAAACTTCAAAATACTGTGTTAAGCTCAAGAAACAAAGATAACCAGTCTCATTTCACACCACATTACTGTATCAGTTGTTCCCAGTCTCTGCCTCCTCTCACCTGTCTTCTGTCCTTAGTCTTTTTGGCAGCTAGCCTGACCTTCTGGACTGTTAGCACTGATTTGTTTTCCATACCACTTGGACTCAGAGATACTCTTTTTTTTTTTTTTTTTTTTTTTTTTTTTTTTCCTTCCCCCGGCCCCTAAAAGTACTCCCTTATAAAAATTGTATTCCTTGGAAATCACCTGTCCCTCAGGGAAGGGGAGAAGAGTGGCAGAAGAGCTGTATGTTATTAGTGCCATGGAATGAAAAACCTCAGGGCAGATGCTTGAGGGACCAGGGGTTTTCCAACCCAATAGCTCTTGAGGGGTGAAAAGAAGGTTCTACTTCAGTGCAGACAGACCAGGAGCTGTCTCATATGGGGGATATCGCGGTTTCGAGTGAGCTGTATTTCGATTGTTCCTTACAAGTCACAACAGCAGAGTTATAAGATGATAATCTGGCTGCCTGGTAAGAGTCTCAGCTGTGAGATGTTGCAGTGAACAGCAGTCCATTATCTCTCTATCCAAACCTCAGATCTTTCCCATAAAATATGAAGTCAGCTGTGGTGCTGTTGTTAGTGAGCCCCTAACAGCAGCATAGCCAGGGCAGGCAGTGGAGTAGTTGTGAACAGTGACCTGTGTTTGTTTAGGCACCTTGGAAGCTTTGGTTCATTGAAACTGCTATCTCATAGAACACCAATAGTTAAAGATAGCTAATTTGAAAAAGCCATGGCTGGATTGTTCTGATTCATGGCTGGATTGTGTTTTTAATGCCTCTAAAATGACTAATAGTGTGTATAAATAGTGACATCCAGTGTTCAGTTAGATCAACCACAGGTCCATGTTTCGTAAGGTCATTCAATTAAAAGATTTATTACAGACCCTATTTAAAATGCCTGTGTAAAGATAGTAGGCTAATTTGAATATTAACTACCTGCCAACTTCAACACACCTCCACAATAAAAATTTCCTTCCTGACTTGTTGGGGAACAAGAATGGTGTGGCTCTTGTATAATGCTTTAACTTTCTTTTTTATGACAGCAAGCGTCTGATTATTCCCAGGTGTTCTTGATTTCTTCTTTCTCTGCTCCTGTTGCTATGAATGTGGCCATTAGGGCAGCAGTCATAAAGGATGTGTTCACCACTTCCTTCTCTGTCTGTCTCTTAACACAGCCACAAGTCCACCGTCTTCTATCCACATTAATTCCCTGAGGTATCCACACAGTATTTGTGTTGACTGCCTTAATTTTGATCTTCTCTAATCATTCCCTGCCAGATGGCAGTTAAAGTTTAATGGTCCCTGTAAAAATAGTTCCCTTTCTTCTTTTAATCAGTCACGTGTGTTTGCTTAGCTAACTGTTAGATGTTCAGAAAGCATGAAGGGACCACCAACACAATTACTTCAAAATACACATCCGTATTGTGATTTCAGTGTTATGTAAAAGTAAAGGGTTATAAGGTAGGCAAGATTGCTGGAAATTAGCATGAGCTACATGACCTTAAATTTTCCATGTTTCTTTAGATATAGTAGAAAGATAAAAGTAATGATTTGTGGCATTTCATATAATCAAATGTAGATTATTTTTAGTATCTTCTAGGCTCAAATGTTTGTGTATGCTATACTAGAAAGTGTATGAGTATTATGCTTTTAGGGATGAATTGAGCAATACACTTAAGCAGATGCTTAACTTTAAGCATATGTGTATGTCTAATGATAGGAGATACAGCCCTGAGCAAGGTACTTTGGCATATGCTTAATGTTAGGCCCCTAAGTAGTTCCACTGAAGTTATTTACCTTCTTGCATGTTTAAGACTACATATCAACACCTAATGACACAGAGCCTAAAATTCTCCAGTACGTGTTTACTTGATTGAAGCTTATTAGAGGTTTGAGGGGTTTGCAGAATCAAGAATTTAATTCAATTGCATATTCATGCTATGCCTAAGTAGCAAATCACTTTAGAGGCAAATGGTTCAAGCCATATCAGACACCTATGAAGTGAGCAGGTATTATTGTACCACTGAGGAATATGGAGAGCCTGGAAAAGTGATAGGCTAGGAGTCTAATCCAGCTCACAGTGCTGCCAGGGAAAAGATTGTTGTGGAATTAAATGGAGGCTGGATCAGGCCCTGAATGCCTTGCCTAGAGCAATACAGGAAATATATAGCAGAGTCACTAACAGAACCCAGATCTCCTGATTCAAATTAGACTTCTTTTGTATCCAACATCTGTGTACACTGCAACTGGATGTGTCATTGCAGCCCGCACAGGCTAGATTCTAGATTAAAGCTTGCGTGAGAACGCCTACGCATACTGCAGGCATCACACCCACCTCCACAACCCAGTAAAATGAGACTAGCAGAAGAGCAGACCATCCTACATTATTCTCCCTGGTGGAAGACTGAGGAAATAGGGATCCTTGTACCTTCCTCCATAACAACCATCTCCAAAACAAGTTACCACATACAACAAAGTATGTACTGCAACAGTAGTGCTTGCCCCATTTTTTTTGTTTTAAATGATAGTGTTGGAACTCAGTTATCCAGAAATTCTGATCACCTTAGTGCTTTTTGATTTTGCCATGAATGCCTGAGAGTTGGACAACAAAGGGAGTTGCTTTAGCTCCAATTTTTCCCATTATGCCTTAATTGGTAATAATCAATTTGGTTCTAACATAACAGAAATAGCTATGGTATTTTGCTTAAAATTTTGACCTGAAAGGAAAATGTTCTGTGCTTCATCTAGGTATTTTTCCTCAGTTCCTTTTTTCATGAAGCTTTTTTGGGTAAGATCTAGGCCAGAGAGCAGAGGCATAGATGGGACTGTTTGTATTATGATAATAACCAGATGACCTCATTGAGATCAGAGCCTCAGGGTACTGGATGCTGGGAAAAATGTAATAAAAGCCAATCCTTGCCCAAAGGAACATGAAGTCTAAATACACAAGCTATTTTGTAAATGTGGGACACAGAGAGGTTGATTCGCCCAGTGTCAGACTGTGGCAGTTGCTAGTGACTCACTCTTGATCTCTTGTGCCTTAGCCAATGACCTTAACCCCAGAAGCATCCTTCTTCTCTATTTATATTTAATTAAAATGTCAGCAGAGCCCAGCTTTGCTAAATTTTCATATATCTGAGCTGTAAAATCTGTCAGCTGTGGAAAAGTGGGCATACCTTTTTTTTTCTCTCCCTGAGTTTCCTCTCCTGTTTCCATATCAGAGAAACATGCACTGGTTCCTTCCCTGCTTGGCTAAAGATTGCAGACATATAAATGATCAAAATAGAGCTTGCTGGGCTGATGATGGCTAATAGCAGGTGTCGAAGTGAAGGCGTTCCTCTATGGACAGAGCCCATCACGGTTGGGCTGATGCCCAGTTCATAGGAGAGAACATGAATCTTTCAAATGGAAAGGGAGATAAATTGCATCTAAACACTCTAATGATGATAATGTAGAGAGGCAGATGTGGTAACTGAGTATTAGAATCCCTCCATACGCTCTTTACTTCTATTATACTATCACATTATATACTATTGACTAATATAAGCCAGATGCAAAGACAGAATGTTTGAGTTTATCCTCTGGACTTCTCCAGATTTGTGCACCTTATAGATAGAAATATTTTTCACTGGCAAATTGACATGAAGGTCATTTTTATAAGCTCATATGAAGAGTGCATTGGAAAGCACTCACTGGCATTTGTTTCAGCTGCACAACTTTTGTTAAAACATTTGCACTATAAAAATTGAGACAACTGCAGCTCAGAAATCCTGATTCTGGGCAAGGAATTTTGTTTCCTTGCCCCTAAGTGGCCACTCACACCTTTGCAAAGAGGGTGCCATGCAAAGACTTGTAATTCAGAAGTGGTTTGGATCTGCCTTACGTAAATGTAAATGACATAATGATTTCACAAGGTGAAAGGCAACAGAGGAGGAGGTGCAGAGCACTGCCGAGTGAGTCTACGCGTGGAGAATATGTAAGAACCACGCAGAACATTTATACACCTGATATAGTATATGCCAGTTGTTAAGGCAGGAAGCCAAAGATAATGAGCACTGTGAGAATTACGAGAGCTCCTTTTTGGCCCAGGTTCTTGCCTGTAATTGAAGTGCTATCCTCTACTGATCCTTCAGGTGCTATCGGAATGATTTTATCCAGGCTTCAAGGGAGAAGCAATCCCTGAAGAGTGGAGGTAACTTTCTTCACATTATAGCTCTGTGCTAGAAGCAAGCTATGGATGTGACTCCTGAGTATGCTTAATAGTTTTCAAAGAAAGCAAAATTCCTAAGTGAGGTTTTAATTTAGAAATTGATTTTTATGTGTGCTGCAAGATGAATAGAAAACCGTATATACGTTTACATATTTGTTATTAGAACCTGTAATGAAATATACATTAAAATGTCTTTATTGCATTTGTTAGAATTTATATATTAAAATATTTCTATACAGTATTAGCAAAAGATAAGGCCAATAATAACCATCCAGGAATATTCTCCATCAGTCTGTACTCTCCATCAATTTTAACAATGGGCTATTTCTTTTTCTTTAACCAGCTTCTAATGTATTCACAGACAAGGAGTGGTTATAAGACATTCTAATCTTATTCCTGAATAACAGGTTTTAGCTTTTTTTATCCTAGTGAGCTCCTTCTCACCTACAATATTGAATTTCAAGGAGTTGGTGGCTACTCTGTGACGCTGAAAATTTCCATTTCTTTGTCAGTTTCTACCCTTGAAATCTTTTTTAAAGGGTAAACTATACTTGAGAAAATAGTCAGACTGAGAAATCAAAGACTAATTAATTTGGCAATCTCATTAAAGTGCACGTAGTAGTCACTTAGCTTTCCTCGCCTTCCACATTCTCTCTTCCTTTGTATGTTTTTTACTTCAGTTACAAACTGTTTAGGACCAACACTTGCTTTTACTTTTGGCAGGGGACCTGGGACAATTGTGTGCTACCTAAATAGTAAATCTATTTTTTAATCTATTAATTTTATGATTTAGGTATGGGGCATCTGAGTTCAGAAGCATCCTTCAGAAATGTCCTCTTGGGAAAAACATTTCAAAACTTTTAAAGATAAGGTAGTAATCCTGGGAAGCATTGAATGTATAATTGACAAATCAGAAAGATAAGCAAAATACTTCTTGAGGTAGTGAAGAACATGCAGGTTTATGATAACTAATGCAAAAATTGTTTGCTGATCGTTCAATTCAATTTTTTTTTTCCTACGAGTTCAGTGATGTACAATAATAAAAGGGAGGAACTGTTAATTTAATTTGAAACTGGAAATTCAAAACAATGGACTTTACTGCAAATTGGAAACAATGGAAAACCCCGGTGATTCAATCATTGAAAACCAGACTGGGCAAAGCACTACACTTGATTGCACACCTGCAAGGATGAGGCAGACTGCTGTCTGTTTGTTACTGCTGACATCAGTCTGGGAAGACATATTTAATAAGTAACACTACATGCACTCTTTCTGTTACAGGACAGTGCATACAGTTGCTAGTCAAATTACAGGAAGGACGTCCTTTGTCTGTCCATACCTGCTTAAGGACATCACATAATACATTTCTCTGTTTATCGGTAAGGCATTCTTTGAATCATATAAAACCAAGTACGCTGGTAGAATTAAACAAACAAGAAAAAGGAGACAATACTAAATTATACTTTAACTACTAGTGGAAGTAGACTTGCAAGTCTGATATCAAAGAATCTTCCATGCTACCTAGTGTCTTTTTACCTTGTAACAGTAAGAAGTAGTTTTATCAGAAGGACATTTGCATTCAGTTTTCATGCAGAAGGCTTTTCTGAGAAACAGAAACCCAAATTATAGTATAAGCTGAGAGAAATACAGCAAAGCAAATCCATCTTTCTCAGAAGAAACAATGTTAAAGAAAAATGAGTAGCTGTATAACATATCGCTGCTTCTGTCAGAGTTCATAAGTGGAAGTTACACTGGTATATTAAACTGGCAGTTTATCCCCTTTGATTATACTGTACCCACCTAATTCATGAGGAAAGTGTAAGAACATTAAAGAACTGCTTTTCCACCCATTATCCTTATATTACACTTTGCATTTTTAATCCTTAGCAGAAGCTGTTGGTGTTTAAAAATCTTCATCAAATGTATCCATGCAGTGTGGAAAAAGCTGAAGTCATTAAACTGCATGTCATACAACAGAATCATCTTGCATTTAATTACCAGATTTCTAAAGCAATTACTAAATTTGGCCCAGGTGCCTGCCTAGAGGGAAGCCAAGTTTTTCCTCCATTTTGAGAAATTAGCCTCCATCGTTTTCTCCATGGAGGAGTGTGTAGTAAGTGTGCTGCTTGGCATAGGAGGCCACCTGCATGTAGGATGCCGTGCATGATGCCTGAGCGCAGGCAGGCATCGTGTGTGTGGGAAGACCTGTCATGACAGAGCAGGTACAGGTGGTGGCTTCACCTGCCCAGCAGGCTGTGGGAAGGACTGACAAGAAAAGCTAGCCTTTCTGCAGGAGTTAGAACAGAGCCAGCCTTCCCTTTTCGATTGCATATAACTGTTTCTTTACACAGGATTCTGCCTCCTTGAGTTTTTCTCTTATTTTTCCTATATGTTCCCATGATAACTTGACACTGAGTAAATATAATTTTTTTTTTTTAACTACAAACAGGCATTTAGTAATGCCAGAAGTAATGGAACACTCAAAGTTTGGAAACAAGTAAACAGCAGTCATAGCAAAAGTGTGTTAGAGAAATTGGCTCATCTAATTTAAAATAGTAAAATGACCAAGTTCCAGGGCTGAATTATTCCCAGAAGTAATACCATGACTTCACTCAGGAAGCATTACTCAGTGGGATTATAGCTGGAACATTTTCAACCTTAACGATTCATCTTCAGAAACATCGTTCTTGGAGTGCAAAATATCCTGTACCTCCCAGTCCCAGAATAGGATTCTGTTAGTAACTCGCATTTCTGCATATCATAAACTTCAACTTGCTCGTGAGTCATTTTGCTGTTCAAGAACTGTATAAAATGTTAATTTTATGTCAATAAGGGTTAAGAGTCCAAGGAATTCAGCTTTCATTGAAGTGTGGGATTTCCCTAAACACTTTTGAAAATCCCGTCTCCAATATTAAAATACTTCACTTTTTTGTCCACAGGAGAAAATTCCATGCACTTACTATGGCCTCCCCTGTAAAATTTGATAAGGTATCTCCGAGATAAGAGAGAAGGTGGTCTCCTACCATGAAGCGGACTGTTTAGTGTGGTGAGGAAAAGAAGTTGGTTTTATTTATTCATTTACAAAAAATACCCAGAAGATTGACACCAATTCAAGAGTGCGAAGCTGTATAACATGAAGAGCTTTGGGGAGCTTTTTCCCCTGGTGTCTTAGACACACTGTGGAAATTTCTTGCCTGGTGAGATAAACTAATGGATTGACAAAAATACAAACTCTACCTAAGAGGAATTGCAGTAAAGCAGTGTCTTAGTCCAGAGTGCAATAGAGAAAACATCACATTCACTGTATCGTATCTTGCTTTTTATTACACAAGAAATCAGGTTGAGCAAGATTGTGCTAAATTCCACTCATAAATACTGTGTAGAAAAGTGATAGTCTTCAAGCTTTTATTATTTTCCTTTAAAACTGATATGGGGGTGGTGGTCTTGAATTGTTGTTGATAAATATTTTCTTCTGGAAAAACATGTGAAGTAACTTTCATTATACTAAAAGTTTAACCTCAGTTAAACTTAATGTTTCTTTAACGTCTGCCATTCTTCTATGATTGTGAAAATGTGGTGCTTCCTTGCAGGATCACTGCCCACATGGAAATTGCATTAGAATTAGGTCAAAGTAGCTCTTTCTTACATGAGAAAAAGTCAAGAAACTGGAACTATGCTATAGCTTTCATTGTATTCCTCTCAAAAAACCTGTCACTGCTGCTGCTGGTGTTTTTGTGCCGGACTACCAATGTAAGAATTATGAATCATTGGATAGTCTTTCTGTATTTGTCAGAAAAGTGTATTTTAATGTTAGTAGCTCAGATCGCTAATCTAAGCCCGGCTCCTTATGTACCTGCATGCAGCTGTGTAGTCAGCACTCCTATTATCATGTCACTGCTTCCAAGTGTATCCTTGACAGATTGCAGCCATAAATATCTCTTGAGGTGAAAGTAATTTAGTCATGTAGATCTCTGTATTATTTCAGTCCAAAAAGCTCCGCTTAAATAGACTATCAACTGAGTTGAAATGTTTTTGTGATATGCACTGATGTGAGACCAACAAACCTATTTCACTTAGGTGCCTTAAGTAGACTCAGGTCTTTAGTTTTAGCTGTGCTGTTATACTTTCCTGAAAGCTCCCTTATCCATAAAAAACAAAGTAAGAGTGGAACACATTTTCTTGTGACCCAAAGACATTTGGCTGTTGGTATTTGTCTTCTTTGGTTTAGAGAATAATGACTGGGGAACATACCTTCCTTGTGGCTGAATGATCAAAAATTACGTTGCAATGTGCTTTCCTGCGTGTGTAAAGGGGCAAGCTGTGTGCTAAACTTCAAATTCGGGCTCAGATTCTTCCTTCAGATGCACATGTGCAACTTCTATAGCAGTCAGTGGAAGGTGCATACATGGATTAAATGCTAAAATAATATGGCATTGCATCTATTTGCCTTGGCTGAGAATTTTAGTTCAGAGAATTGTCAACAAACCGTAATTCAGTGCTTTAGCTCTTTACCATACTCATATTACAAAAATAAGAAGACCTGTCACTCACATGGTGTTAAACAAAGATTTAGTAGAAGGTGTGGAGTGGTCTTGGATGGGAAAACATATGAATGCCATGCACATACATGTTGTGAGTAAGCTGTTTATTGTTTCACTTAGAGTACATCCCTGAACAATTTCTGTTGGGAATGGGATATTGGCCATACATTCACAAGAGTTTTGGGCAGAATACCTCCTGGATGCTAGTTTGCATCCTGATTTTGATTTAATGGTTGCTTCAAAATGAGTTTTTTACATGAGATAGTATGGTACTTTGAAAATAAATGACATTGCAGTAGCTATGCCACACTGAACACATCAGGTGAAACAGAGCTCAACTGTAGAAAAAAATTGTGGATATTAGCTAATTTACATATATAAACTGGGACTATTTTAATTTGTATTATGAAACACTTATAAATGCATGATATTGATTGTAATTTTATTTTTATCTTTCACTACCAGCAGAGGGAGCACCAGGGATTAAGCTGCACAAACCTTGGAGGTTTTGTACACTGATGCACTCCGCATCCTCCCTCAGCCAAATTCTGTCTGCAAACACCCAGACAAAACTTCTAGTGCTGTCAGCAGGAACCGAGGAAAAATATCTGAGGGTAGGACTGATCCTTGAATGTGTTCAAATATTCATATTTTCTTCAAAATAAACTCTTGTCTACCCCTCAATTAAATGAGTAGCTTTGTATTTACAGCTTTGTGAAAAATACATGGCACACAAGTAGTATTTGGAACAAGATCCAAGACCTGACTACACAGACCACATGGCCATCACATCTTGTAAGCCGTAAGCATGCTCCAAATATGTTTAGCAAATTCTATTTCTTATTTTGCAACTTAAACCACAGTTCTGTGGGAAAACACATTTCAAATATGAAAACTGTAGTTACTCAAAACCTAAGATTTTGAAAGATGTTGGAATTCATTTCAAAGTTACCATTTGTTGCAGTTGACTTTCAGACACTGTATAAAAGTGTCAGCATTATTAAATCAGTCCTCAACAGATATTTTAGCATTTTCATTCAACCCTCAAATCTAGCAGAAAAATGGAACTTCACAGCTGTTGAAAAAATATGTAAGAGAAGATTGGATATAAAGCAGTATAGCTCATCTCCAAGGCTCTAGATTTTCTTTAAAACTTTTTCTGGTGGAAAGCTGTATAGAGAACCTCTGTTAAACAACTCCTAACTGAGTCCTAATATGCCAGCGAACATGTTAGGTGGCTCTGTGACATTTTACCCATTGCAGTGATCATCTTTACCAAATATGAACACCTATATTGTTGTCATTTTATGTGAAGTAACATAAAGCTGCACAAAAAAATCTTATATCAGGTTGAATTTAAGCCTATTCTCCCATATTTTCTCACAACAGCAAAAGCACTTAATAGCAAGGAATTTGAGACTTAAGCCAATGCATATGCCCAATCAACATCACCCAAAACAAAGACATTTTAGACTTGATGAAGGGGCTGTGCACATGAAACCTTTTTTTCCTTCAACCCTATCAGCCCCTCTAATGGAAGATACTCTTTCTCACTACAAACCTTATGTGCTTATAAACACAGCCAAAACAAACCTAGCAGCTCAGTTCCTGCCCAGGATCATCTCAAAGACAGCCATCTAAAACTGAAAACCTAACTATGATTATCAGTTTGACTTCTATTACATTATTTCTAATGAATGTAAAGCAGCAGTAAAAATGGGGAAAATGGCAGTTATGGAGACTTCATATCACAGGCAAAGATCGAGAGTTTTGCTGGTGGTCTTGCATGAAAACAAGTGAGGGATCTCAGAGTCTCTGTGGGTTCCCTATCACTATGATATCACACATCTGTCTGCTGGAGAAAGTGCCTAAGGAAGCATAACTGCAAGTTCCTTTTAGCTTATATAACCTGCTAAGGATACAAGCCTGCCTGGCATGTGTGAGGTGGACACATGCTATCTGAAGAGTTCACAGCGTTGTATAATTATACTTAGTCACCAAAATCCATTTCATGTATCCACTGTTTGCTTACATGTCATGGTCATTCCTGTAGTCTTTACTTAGTGATAGGTGTCAAGAATATGACAAAATTAAATTTTCTTACCTCGGGTGGCATCAGAATAATGACAAAACCACTCTTCGGTATCCAGATCAGCATGGTCCTCCCAGTTACTTATTTGGTTGAGGGCTGGACATCGATCAAAGATTTTTAGTACCTGCAAAGAATGAACTCAAACTTTCATATCTTTCCTGACCCAAAGTTTCTCTGATAAAGGTCTATGTTACTGTGTCCAAATGGCTTATTCAGTGGGCTGTAATGTCATATGGGCTAAGCGAAAATCATAAGGCTTTATTTTGTTAAACAAATATCATTTTAGCCAGCTTTGAAGAAAGGGCAGAGGATGGATTACCAGTGTAACTGGATCATGTCTTCTGTTTACCACCCTTACAGTACCCTCTAATTCTTAGGCTAATTAATTAAATGTTCACACTTTTCCAAAAAGAATTTCCTGAATACAGCAGTGCAGTTTGGTTTGCAGCATGTGATACTATTAATTCATATGCATTCATATTCACAATTCATATTCAAAATTGCTGTAATTAAGTTTTGTCATTGTATTCTTTGAAAAGGTATTTGGAGCATACTTTTACTGTATATTTAACACATTCAATTTTTCCATTTTGCTATATCTGATTCCTTTTGAAAATTATTTATAATTTTTATAATTTACTAGAATTGTTAACTATGTAGGAAAAGAACCAACAATTTCAGAATTCAGAAGGCTGAGTAGCTCACTATTGTAACTCAGTAACTTAAATACTGAGTATTTCTCTTTCAGATAGCTCTAGTCACTAGATGTTAATGAATTACACAATATTTGCTAATGTAGCTAAAATGGGTCTGAGTTGTTGGATCTATAAGCTATTTTTGTCTGCATTCTGAAAAGGTGACTGTTTCTCTTAAAAAATTTATTGCTTTACAATGTTGCTTTCTGATCACTGCATGTGTCATTACTTTGTTAAATCAGAAACATTTTTTGCTACTAATACTGAATGTTTAAAAGTTTCTACATGCTTTAAGTGCATACATATTCATAAGCAACATGATTGTTTACTTTCCTATAGCTTAATTTGCCCAAGTATAGAGAAATCTGTTACAATGTTTTCACTGAAAATGATAAATATGCAATGATACTGTAGGTTGTCTGCTTTTGGTTGCGATCCATAAGTGTATGTGCCATTTAACAACCAATAAAATATGACAGGCATACACAATTCTGTCTGAGCAGGAAAGGAAATTTTATTGCTCAGGTTTTAGTCACACATGCCCTACATAAAGTTGTACAGTCAGATCAGTATTTTATTGTTACTTACCATATGTGTTACACCCCTTAGGCATGAAAGAGCAAGTTAGAAAGCATTAACCTTATCTGCAGAAGAAGAAATTACTTCAAATCAGTTTATAGTCAAAAAGAGCCTTTCTTTGGGAACAAAACAAGAAAACTGGAAACAAATCTAGATATCTTGTAGATCTCAGCCAGAGAAGAAAGGAGCTTATTTCTTAAACACTGTATCTCCTCTTACATGCTGAAATACTTGATGATGCACTACCACAGACCACTGAAATCAGTAAGTAAAGTGCTACCTGCTATCTCCATACCCACTGTATCACCCCCCCAAACTCATGGTATTCAGGGTCTTCTTGGCCTAACACAGAGCAAACATTTGTAATCTTTTGTGGCTATGTGCACAAATTTATGCATGAATTTATCAGAATCACCAGGTACGTTGTGCAGGGGTGTCAGTGGTGAACAGTGAACTCAGCAGGCACTCCGTTCACACTTTCGGGTTCCTTGTACAGCACAGTGGGAGAGGGCAAAAGGAGACATGATGATTTTGAGGGATTTCTGCAGATAGGGAAGAATTTCAAAACAAATTCTGCTGGCTTGTTATCTTGGAATACACAGATTAAATTTTCTTCAATACACATATGAACCAGAATTTATTTTTACTGATGTACTACTGACATTTATCTCCACCAGTTTAAGAAGTATGTTAACAGCCTGCAATCAGAAGGGCAGGATATGAACATACACAGGATATGAATTTATAAATGCCAAAGGAGTGTAGTGGTAGCAACATGTAAATCAAAGTTCATAAAGCCAGGAAATATCTTACTTTAGATCAGCTGATACAAAGTAGCAACATATTTATTGTTTAGGAGGAACAACAAGTACTTTTGTGGGACCAGACTGAGGGATTGAATGATCAGTAGGCCACGCCCTGACAAGGATTAATACATCATAGAAGAGAGGGAGAGAAAATAAACTGTATTTCAGATTCCAGCATGCAACACACCAAAAACACTGACCAAGGCCTCTGAAAGACAAGTAAGGAAGCTTGTCAGCTTTTCTGTTTCTTTGTGCACTTTATCTATCAAGACAAACTGAAAAAAGTAAGAGCTACAATACCTTCATTTAAAATGTTCCACGGAGCTGTCTGAGATATTTTTAAGCAACATTGGTTGAAATAATGGAGGAATGAAGAAATAAGATCAAGAATCTTTAAGACATTTATCCTGGATAAAGTTGCTAACCTCAAGCTTCAGATAAACTAATACAGTGCTTGCCAAAGCAAAACTTCAGTGCAAGTTCCTTAGAAAGTGGGAAAAAGTTTAATTGTGAAAAAAATCACATATTCACATAGAAATAATGTATTTGTATATGTAGTTAATGCTTGATGGCTTTATGACTGACTATAGATGTCTGAAGATTACAGAACTATTTCCTGAAGAGTGAACCCTTGAATTTAGCCTTATTAGTTGATAGTATTTTTTCTATTTTTTTTTTTTTAAATCAAAGTGATTTCAGATTTCTGAGCAACTACTCATAATAGGAAACAATCCGTTTGAAACACTGGAGAGTGCAAGTGGAAGGTGTTAATTATAGCTAAATGCCCAATTCCCCTCCCCCCCTCTGGGCTAAACACTACAGTTTTAGGCTGCTTTCACTTTGGTAACCATTTGATCTTTCCCAGGAGAGGATTTTGTACTACTTCTTTTAATCTTCTCTGCATGCAGTTCAAAACTGGCTCACTGAACTCAATGTTAAGTTAGCGTTTGTGTTTATGGGCAAAAGATTGCAGGATCTACAACAAAACAAATAAAAATAATGTTTATAAATGTCAGTTAAAGAAAACTGTGTGAAGAAAAGTGAGATGCATATGACTGAATGATGCTGTTACTCCCTCTGCTCACTATGATCTGTGGGAAAAAAATAATTTAGAAACCTTAGACCTTTGTAAAGTACAATAAGCTTTTACCATAATGCCTTTTCAACTAGTGAACAATCTAGCAAGTAATTTTTAAAATATGTTGAAAATAAAACAGATTGATGTTTCACTCTATGCATATGAGGATCTTCAGTGACTAGAAGCAATTAACCAGACAGAACAAAGTTAAACAAGCACATAAATCTTGGCAGGGTGGACATTCTATGCAGTAAATAATGCAACACCTCCACTGTCATCAGATAACATGCACTATGCTAACTTCCACTGAGCCAGATTTTGGCACTAGCATCAATGCCAGATAAGCGTATTTTGTAGCTCTTAACTTCTATGAATCAAAAGTCTCCAGAAATCAAAATGGCTCCATTGAATCAATCTAGATGGGATTTAAGTTAAAGTGGAAATAGGTCATGCAGTCAGCTAAGAAATTGCAAAATGTGTTTACCCACCTCAAAATATTGCTCCATATCTCATTCCTTTTGTAAGAATGTCTATAAATCCACAAAACTTATTTTCCACATCCATAGTTTTAATAAAGTTCCAAAGAGACATTCATTTCCCAACTTCCTTCTAGCAGTGCAATAGCAAAATACACTGGTGGTCTTAGCCATAGCCATGTCCACAGTCTGGGTTCAGACAAAGTGACAAATCAGCTGTAAGACCCAAATGCACAAAGGAGAAGTTGCAGCAATATCCTAATCATGCTTACAGCAGAAAAATACACTGCTAAAAGTATTGAATAGTTACTTGACAAACAAAGGAAAAATCAAGATACAAGGAAAATAAAAAATAACAAAAAAGAAGAAATGAGAAATCTAGCACAATATGTACTGCTCTGGACCCCACAGAATAAGGATTTCCACGCATTAATATACCAAACCCAGAGTTAGTAACCTTATTTGGACTGGCTGTACTTTTAAAACCTAGTGATGCAAATTTATACTCGGCCCCATTAAAACTGACTAATTTCAGAGTTGTTGAATTTAGGATATTGTATCATATAACTGGAAGCAGAAGTTAATGTACTGAGTGTTGAGTTTCACTAAGATGAAATATTAATTCATGTATATTCTGAATGTTGATTGTTTTAATACCCTGAATTTAGATACAGAAGATTAGATGTAATGGGTTGTTCCATATGTCACAAGTAACCCAGTTGCTCTTTTAACTGTAAATTCTGCATGGATTTTTTTTCTTACCTAGAAATTCAAGCAAATGATTTAAAATTAAACCATTTTTCCAGCACCTGTAAAAACGTGCAAATGACATAACTGACAGTATGATGATTGCTTTACAGATAAGCGTTTTCTTCATCATCTTCAAGGATATCCAGATTTACGATCTAATCACTCAGCCCTTTAACAGGATGCATTTGAGTTTGATTAAAAAAGAAAACAAATAGCAGTGCAGATTTATTAATGAAATCTGTGTGACCTTTTCACATATGGAACTCTCAAAATAGTGAGTTTAAAACTGAGTATGGCCTCCTTAGCCACTTTAGCTTTGCCCATCCTGGTATGTAACATGTTTTTAGTGTGCTTTTTCACATTGGCAAGTGCAAATTTTGGAAAGCCATCTCCCCCTCCCCCTCCTTGAACTTTAATTGCTTAACCTACATCCTAATTCAAGTTGCTCATAAACCTTAGCCTTTGTTGTAGGTCCGACAGCTGCGTTATGTCAGTAGCAAGTAAAACCTTCACAAAGTTCCGGAATGCTGCAAGACATTTTATAGGTGCTGCAATAAAAGGCAAATTGAATTTACAAAAATGCATTTGTCACTGATTAAAAACTTACAAAGTTAATTGGAAACACTGTGTAGGTGTTGCCACACAACTAGAGGTGTAACTGGTGGTTTTAATTCAGTTGGAGCACAGGGGAGAGTTGCCGTTCATGTAAGGCCAGCAATCTTATTCATATTTCTTTTCCCTTGAACAAACAGGGTGTATTTACTGGAAGACTTGCATGAATGGTCAATATTTAGGAGCATTAAGATGTTAGCCAAGGAGTAGCGACCACTTCCAGACTCAGTTTTCAAGGCTGTATCGAAGTAAAATTTGCAATTATTAGTCAGTGTCCATCACTAATTGCAGCGTCTCTTGGGAAAGTTTTCCAGGCCTTTTCTCACCCCCTTGTTTTACATTGGCGAAAATGACACTACTGTAACAATCATTGCTTCAGCAAGTGAGGAGGGGAGAGGGAGGTAACCAGCAGCCCAGGCAATCAGCACCCTCCCCCTGGAGCTAAGTGAATTATCTCCACATAATCCACTTAACCTTTGCCATTGTGGGACCTGGGAAGCTGAAGGTATTTTTAAACTTGAGTCTTTTAATTGCCAGTTTATAGTGTCACTAGTCCAGCTCAGCTGGAAAGAGGATGATTGGAAAATAGTTCCATGAGGCAATAGCTTTTCACCTCGGCTAGGAGTCCTAATTATTATTAGTTTTGTGGCTCACTGTCTTCTGAGACTGTGGGGACAGTGATCTACAGTGAATCCACAGGTGGTGGAGTTTCTTTAACATATTACTACTCCTGGTTAACACAGCTAAAATGTCACAGATTTCAAACTACTTACAATGTTGAACTTGGGTAACAAATACATTGTCATCAATTGTCAATATGCAGAAATATCCAAACTAACACAGAATATTGTGGGAACAGCTCTGTTACAATAAGGTTGAGTGATATGAGAAAACTGCTTTGCAATTTCTGCTCTTAGCATTCTCCACTTGCTAAAATAATTTATTAAAAAGCTATGTAATTCTCTTATCAGAAAAACAAAAGATGCCTTAAGCAAATACTGAGGGATGCTTGTTGATAGTTTTCCAAAGACAAACTATGGAAGATTTAATTAGAAAGTGATTAGTTCAGTAGACTGCAATAGCCCGTGAGAGCCTTCTGATATGTTTTTGGGTGTGGATCCTTAAAATTTAAACAGAATAGTGCTTACCTATTTTATTGATGAATATTCCACTGTGCTGGACTGTGGGTATATCCACATTTCAGTGATCCTCAAATCAGGCAAGTAACCTTCTATATGTTCACAGAGATACCAAGAAATGGAAACTGCACATTTTCCTTGACCTGGAATTTTCAAAAGAGGCCCAAAGAGTTAGGCATTAACAAAGTTCAGTTTCTTTGAAAACCTAAATCTTAGAGTCCCTGGATCATATAGGTCCACTTTGTCCCTTTGAGATCTCTGGGTAAAAATGGGATACCAATACCTTTTACAAATACTCAGGTAATCCTCAGCCCTATAGTTTTTATTTCTCATTCTCTTCACAATTTTAAGTTTCCCACGCACTGGTAGAGACAAAGAGAGCACACTGCTGGTTGCACTCATACTTCACTGTGCAAGAATGTGGCAGACCTATAATGTTCGTTACTTTTCAGCAATGCAGATAATCAACATCCATCATGCTTATACTGTATACAGCAACCCAAAAAACCCCAATGGCACACACTCCCAGAGCAATTCCAAAGGGGAATTACTAATTCAGCCATCTCCTCGGCTAACATTCTTTGGTGCATACTCAACCAAAAGAACGTCCATATGTGATACCTTAGCATCAGTACAGAAAGAGAATTATTCTGGGAAATTAATGCCAAAACAGAGTTGCTGTTTCTCACCACGGTCTTTGTGTCATCTCCTTGATCTTTTATTAATGATAAGGAAGTAAATGGCAGTAGTCAGGATTCAGAAGCAACAGCAGGAATGAGCCAAATATTCCATTCCTACTCCTGCTATTCTACAATTCAGCATTCTGTGAGGGAAATACCATATGACATTATTTTTCACTTGCAATCTTTGAAAAGAAACACAGACTAAAAAAGGAAAAACAAACAAACAAAAAGGATTTTTAACCCTAAATATATAGTTTTATCCAGGCTTACTGTGCAAGAAAGAGCATTTATTCCACTTCTTTGGGTATCCCTTCTCACCTTCACGTGTTCATGCCTCATGCTCTTCTTTTCAGAGAACTTAGAAAATTGAGAGAAAGAGAGGATGTCACGGAAACTATAGTCACATCTGTGACTTAGCCAGGTCCTCCATTTGGGTAGTTCCGGGCTAGAATTTCAGCAGATGTTTATGGAAATTCATTCTTCTTGGCCCATTCACCAAGATGACCAAATGTATGTTGCAGAGAAGGAATAAATGGGATTAAACAAAAGATAAAATGTTTGGGTTACTTTTCTAATTTCTCTGTTATTTCTGTAGTTAAGACTTTAATGGAATGATCAGCATTAACACAACATTTCGCGATTAAAGCACAAGCAAAAAGAGGGGCTTACTGACCTTGGTGCAAAACCAAAGGAGCCAGCACAGCAGCCATACCTTTCTTTCCTCAGGACAGGCCCTAAATACAAAGCAAATTAAACAAAAGCTTGTATTTATGCTGGTAGTAGGAGCACTCAAAACCAACTTAAGGATCTGCTTTTGTTTGGATGATAATTTAAATTTTTTAGATGACGATTTCAAAACAGAGAGCGGTTTTGTGAACAAACAGTGAAGATTTTTTTGTTTCCTGCTCAACTTAACCTTCCCCCCACCCTCCCTTTTCTGTGCTGTATAAAAAACCCCATGGAGGCAGTTTCCCATTTATAGCAGAAAGATCCATGGAGACTGAGATTCCTCCCCTAAGATCATTTGGTGTGAGGCTATGGCATAGTGAAAACGTGGCCGTTACAGAGAGATGCGAGTTTCAGGTACTGTCCCCTTGCTAAAGCGATGGAAGAGCAGCAAGGCCTGGGCCTGGCCTCGGTGCGCCATGCCCTCGCCCCGCTCCTCTCCCCCAGCCCTTCTGCAGGCCGGGTCGGGCCTGGCCCTGCACCGCACACACCGCGGCTGGACGCCTGCATGCCCACTTAATGACCCCGGAATTAATGGAGGGGTTTGTACTACTTCACAAACAAGTATTGATAAAAGATAGTTAGGGGTTACAATTCTGTTTTAAAAATAAAAAATGAAGAAAAATTTCCCCTCAAGTGTTACAGTCTCCCTTGTGGCACTATGTACTACCCCTAAAGTCTCAAACAGCCTCATGAGTGGGGGATGTTTATCTTCACAGGAGTGATAGGTAAAACGTGGTGCCATCAGCATGGGTGAGGGTTTTGGCACGGCTTTTGGCTTTTCATCTTTCCCGAAGAATTGTGAGCATATAAAGCAGATTACCTTCATGCTTCCTCTTGTAAAAAGGGGCACAGAGACCGAGAGAAAATGCTTTCAGAACTTTACTGGTAGCTGCTGAATGCAGGAGATGATATTATCTAAAGTGATGTTTTATACAGCTAGAGAAAAGTTCCTTCTACATATATTCTCCTTTATCAGTTTAACTTCGCTTGCAGCTGACGAGATGGATCTTTGACTAAGTTACAATAAGGTTGTTTTGATTTCAGTCACATTTTTCTCCACAGAGGAAAAATGCCTCTCGCTCTCAGCCCAAGGATTGTAACTCCAGATTAAAGATAAAGCAAAAGAGCAGAAATGAAGCCTGTGTGAAAGAGCATGGTGTCTCCCTCCTTCCCGTAACCAGCTGCAGCTGACCGAGTGGCAGACAGACAGCTCCTAAAATTGTACATGTGCATTATACCATAAACTAAATTGGAAGTTACATACCCGTATATCTACCGCTTTCATCTACACCATGTAGGAGTGTGCATTGCTGCCTTTCCGAGCAAAAATTTTTGACTTTGATATGATGGAAAATACCAGGCTGATGTAGCACACTGCTGAACAATTTGGCCAGTTGGATTCAATCATTCATTCTCACGAATATGAGGCAAGATATTACTGCTATTAATTTAATAACGTTATTCAAAGGTAGTAAAATCCTTATCACTGATGTCTGATCTCAGACTGGGAAAAAAAATAAAATCACCCATTTCTTACCCAAACCTTACAGTAAGTCAGGTTGCTAGAAGAGGCCTACATTCTGCAAGATCCCATGGACATGCGCTCAAACAGTTTTGATTAATGAACCTATGTCATGAACTGCCATCTCCTTTATATTCCCACTGCCACTATCATTATTACAATTCATATGCTTCTTTTATGTTTGTGAATATATGTATGCTGTTTGCTCATCTAGCTAGGCACAGCATGTCATATGCTGAATATTTCTCTTGGGAGGGAAATTGTCAAATGCAGAAAAAGTTCACAGTGTAATTAAGAAATGAAGTATATTTTCCATCTCATGATATGTTCCTTGTATCACACCTCCTTCTCAACTGGAAGATATTGTAGCGGTAGAGATAGACAGAAATTGTGATTGCATTTCGACAACTGAGGGCAAATATCATATATTCACATATTGATTTATTTTAACTTGCAGGAAGGATTTTTTTTTCACATAAATATTTACTTGGGAATGAGGAGTAAGAGGAAAGCAAAATAAAGCAAATAAAGACCTGTGGGTAATGCACCAGATGTTAGAAGGATGGAGAACTATGTCTTGGAAAGTAGGGGCTATGAAGATTTGGAAGTCATGGCTGAAAAGCAGCTGGAAAAGATGTCTCAATGACAAAGAAAGACCTAATGTGATTCTTCAAGATGTAGATGGAAATACTGAGAAAAATGTGGAGGATGGTAATAATAGTGATACACGTGGCATCAAGTCTATTTCTGAGGTAGGATGTTCAGCATGGGATGTACCTACCCTTTGAAAGTATGTTGACATATCAGAAAACCTCTGAGAAAAAAAAAAACAACAAACTGAGAAGTTGGAACCTACTTTTCCATAGAGATTTGGAATAAGCTCAGTCTATTTAGTTCATCCACAGTTAATGAAGAGAGAGTTTGATCATGGTCCATAATTATCTACAGATGAAGACATTTGATACTTATAAACCAGTTAAGCTAGTGGCACAAGCAGAGGAAGATCTAATGACCGGAAAAAAAGACAGTGAAGCATAGAGTGAGAATAAAGTGCAAAGGGTACTTAAACACTGGAACTATTTCCACATGGCAGATTCATCTTCATTTGAAGATTTTATATCAAGCTTAATGTCAGTCTGAAGAAACAGGCTACTTTGCCAAGAACTTAGAGGCTTGATGCATGGATCGTGAGGTGAATTTCTACTGCCTGTTTTATCCAGGAGGCCAGGTGATATCAGATCAATGAAGGGTTGATGTAGGATTAATAGCAGCTTGTGATCGTTGCTGATAAAAGTGAGCTCCTAGAGAATGAGTTGGTGACTGTGTATCCATACCAAGATTAAAAGAGATTCTGAGCATATTTATTGGCTTGTCTGAATGAACTGTTGGTCAGTTATAGCTCATAAAGCTTCCTTTTGAATCAGAAAACAAGGCATATGCTAATCTGTTTTTAATGTCAGTGCGAAAGTCTATTGGCAGGAGCCAATGTCCATAAAGTACACCATATTGCCTAGACCACTAAAAAATTATAATTATCTATGTACGTACCTTAGAATTCTTACCTCCTACCTGGTTCTTTTGTTTGGCCAGAGTTTCTTCAGAGTCTTCATCTGCAAAAGCTGCTTCAGTACGCTGAGCTCCTAATAAATGGAAATGAAATGAGGAACATTCATTCTGGAAGGAAAGTGCACATTATGAATGTATTTTTATGTTGATTAGAGCTCAGGGCTGTAATCCCTGAGCAGTCATTTCCTTGGAGATCAGGGTTGTCAGTGAAACTTAATGTTTGCATCCTGAGTCAGACCACAGGTTCACCCATCCTACTGGTCTGTCTCTGACAGTTGTTTGCAGCAGATGCCTGGCATGCATAGTGTGATTTGTCATGTGGTATGTCTATGGAGATTGCATCTGGGTTGTTGCATTTCCTAGTCAGCAGTGGATTTATACTTTACAAAATTGTCTAATTGTCTATTTTAAATGCACCATCTCCTTATTTTAATGTATGCTGCCTAGTCTTCCTGTTATGAGCAATATGAACAAGCTTTGCTTTCTTCACAATATCATTGATTACTATTCAATCTCCTTCAGCCATCTTTTAAGGTAGTTTTTAAAAACTTAAGAAGTCCCAATCTATTCAGTTATTATTTGCATGGAACTGCTGTATCTGATCATCCTGTTCTATTTCCTTGAATTTTTTCCTGTTCTGCTGTAACTTTCTATTATATTCTGACCAGAACAATAAGCTGTATCTGAGATATGGACACATCAGAGGTCTAATCAGTTCAGTGTTTTCTCTGAAAGTTCTTTCCAAATTATTCTTGACAGTGTTTGCTTTATGAAAACTGAGGAATATCAAGTTCATGGTTTTATAAAGCAACCCAATCTGACATCTCTTTCTTGAGCAGCAGTAGCTTGCTTAGAGCTGATTTCTCCATGCACTTCTTTTTACTGTGTTACTTTGCCCTTATTGACATGAATTTCAGCTACCATTTTATTGCCCAGACAGTTATTATGAAAGCCATAGGCAATTTCTACTTATGCTTTTATATTTGACTACCCTCAATAATTTTATATCTGCAGACTTTGTCCTTTGAAAATATACATACTTTTTCCAGCTTAGTTTTTAATTGAAAAAAGAGAGAAAAAAAGAGAAATATCTTTATATATATATATATATATGCAAAAATAGAAATGTGTACATTTAAACACCATTTCATCTGCTAATTTTCCTCTTTTAATTTCTCTCAGATTTTGCCTGGTTTGTATTATAAGAAAGTTTCGATCTGCGGGGAAAATTAGTGACAGATTATGAATATTTCTTTAATCACAAATTCTGAGTACTAGTAATGCTGTTTCTAAGGTTTATGCTATCTGACTAACAAATCTTACATTTTATTGGCTGTCTCATTTTGTTCTCTTTCATATTTCACATTTATGATATGTTCAGACATACCCCTGTTTTGTTAAGTAGGAATCTGTGTGGTCTTTGATGTAAGACATAATTTATTTGACAAGGAAATATGAGACGGTGCCCTGAATCTGCATTTAATTGATGGATTGAGAATTTTTAGCATTGCAACAAGACAGATTCTTATCCAATGTGTCATGGAAGGAGCATTCTCCTAATCTGTTCTCCTGTGAATTAAAATACATGCATATATATTTTGAGGAGTAATTTTAAAAATTCTTTATTGAAGGTAGTTAGCAGGGTTTTCATACATGTCTGACATCCAAATACTAAAAGTGATTGATGCTATTATCTGTTCATAAGGGTGTTTTTATATCTATAAGAAGTGAGTGCTCCATTCTGACAAGTCTTCAGTAAATATTACTAACATTGCAAATGAAGACTAGCTCTTGGTAGTGCATTAAGGCTGGATATAAACACAACCCTTTTTCATCAATGCAAACATGATGTGAGTTTGTGCTTGTAATTAAACTTTCTGCCACTTAATCATCAATCAGCTCCATTTAAAAAATTATTGATTGATAATTGCATTATTTTTCCACATAATTTTACATAGGGCAGTATAGCACACCAAGAGTTTTCAGAGACTTCAGTAAAGTGCAGTATGCTTCAACTTGCCATCTTATACAGTTTTCTGCTTGTTACTATTTCTGTTTATTATCTTCGCAGATCTTCCAGCTGTCTCTTAAACTTATGGGATACCCTCAATCTAAGACAACTGTCTTTTACCATTTATTTATTAACTCCAATGCAATCCCTTGCTACTGGTGGTTCTTGTGACATTTTCATATGGAACACAAGTACAGATTTTTTTGGTCACGTTCTTTTCTGCCAGGATTTCTGCTTCATAAGTAATGTATTACAAAGCTATTTTATAGCTGTATGGATGCTGGCAAGTAACCAGGCCTCTGAACAGCACTTTTACAGTATGCATTTATCTACTTTTTTCTCTCAGCAAAAGAAACTTTGAAGTGTGGCTATTAAATGAATACTAGTATTTTGCCTAAACTTCTGCTCCCATAGATGTCAATACAAATGTTGCCATCAACTTTACTGGCACAAGGATTTGGCCAAAATATCAAAACATAATTGTTGGCAAAGAGCCCAGTCCTCCACCACAGAAATCAGTGGTAATTTTGCCATTCATGTCAGTAGAAAGTGGATTGAAGTCTAACATCTTCAAGTTGATGCCCTGTATGTTTCACAGAAAGAGTAGAACAAGATTATAAACAAGGTATGCAATTTTGTTTTTTTTTTTCACATCATTGTAACTTCAGAAAACTCCACAAAGCAGCCTATAGATATTCCAGTGTCAGTAAAATTAAAATAAGAGCTCCTGAAACATATTTTTCCCCAAAGTATCAAGATACATGTGTGTTTATGTATATAATAGTTTAGGAGTACTTTTAAATCATTTATCAGGAGATAAATAATAAATTAATTTGTGAAATTCACGTAGTTGACCTCATACTTTTGCTTTTTGGATTTTATTAATTTTCTACTACTAATAGTGAAACAAAGACTTTTTTCATGGTTTTATAGTTTTACAGATGTTTTTCCATTAAAAAAAATAAAATTAGCTAGGTGCTGGGATTTGGTTTTGGGAAAGGACTAGGAAATTGCCAAGCAACTGCTGATTAATTTTTTTATACAATATTGAATGTAAGCAAATAGTTCTTCAGAAATACAAGAAAACATGATAGTTAAATTATGAGAGTGCTGTCTTCATGCTGTAAATATCTTCTTACCTTTTGGTGTCTGCATATAGGGACTGAGAAAAAAAAGGAAGACTAAGAATTCAGATGTTTATAAAATTTGTTTAGAAAATTCTAGTCACTGAAGGTTCAGATTTTTATGTTTATACTTTATGTTAGGCAAGGAGGTATCATGGTGATGACAGCAACAGAACTAGAAAAGAGAGGGCATGAGCAGCAATTAATAGTAAAATATTTCACTGATTATTGACTTTTGCTTTCTTTCTCTCCCTCATGCTTTATTTTGTCTTCCTTATCACTGGATGAATTAGGTAAATTTGATTTTTCCTCAGTAACCCTAGGGGTCATCACATGATCCAGAATGCTCTCCTTTTCCCCTTCAATCCTTATTCAGGTCCTGCAGCAGGATGGGTGGTTTGATGACTGTTTATCTATTCCTAGGACTGGAACCAGAAGACACCTACAAATGCAACCCATCGATTCACAGGGATCTCTTGATTACATCTATCTTCTCTTTCAGGCCCTTTAGCAACACAATGAAATAAAACACACCTTCCTTGTGCCTCTGATGCTGATAGGCTGTCCCAGTAATTTGAATTTGTAGTACATGTATAATCTATTTCTTCTGTGCATGCACTATGAGAACTCACCCCTCCCACCAGCAAACTGTACTCTCTTCCTTCCACTTCACCCAACCAGAATTAACCAGGAAAATGCTACTGGTCTATGCAAAATGTTCTTTCTTGACATTTTACTAGTTCAGTCTTTTGGTGGTTTGGAGGGGTTTTTTGTTTGTTCCCCCGCCCCATACAATTTCAGCTGCTTTATGAAAGACTGAGTTTTGTGCCCAGGGCTTTGCCATAATTGTGAATGGGAAAGAACAAAACCCAAAACAGCAGCAATCGCATTCCTCAGACAGTGCACCATAACAACAGCAGTCTATAACAGAGAACAGATATGGCCACATCAGTGGCATTACAGCAGTGGAGAATCATCATTGATAGTCAACATCAGAAGGTCCTTATTCACTAGCTAAATCTGAAAGTCAAAGGAAGGGGCAGATAACATTTATTTGCTAGTGAGAGAAATGGTAACAAACTTGTCCACTATCCCTTAACAGAACAAAGGCAATCTGTGTTACAATCAGTATCAAGACTGCACTTGTAAAAACTCCTTGAAAAGCAAATTTTTTGTTTTCATGACTTCTTACAGAGCCTATAGGGACCAGAGTAGTGACCTGGAAAGCCTGTCATTTTTTGCCTGAACAAGGATTGCAAAAATCAGAATGCATATTCCAAAATTAAAATATAAAGGTGAAGTAATATACAGAAATGGCCTCCTTCAATTGCAACAGCCTCTCTCGTTTTTACCTTGCCTGCAAATTTGTACGATAAAATAATCGACATTTTTCATCATTATGTCTTTATATCTTTCATAAGAGAACCACTCTCCTTGTTATCTTTATTCACTGCTGTAAAAAAAAAAAAAAAAAAAAAAAGATAATGTCCCTCACTTCATAAAACAATGCCTTTTTAAAAGCTTTCATTTTAGAGCTAGAGTTAGGCCATGATGAATTGCTGAATGGTTGATTTCCTGACACTCTTTCTTACTAACCTTTCCTGACAGCTTCTGGATTGCTCTACCTGGTAATTTGCACTATAATAATGGCTACAGTGAGATGTCTCCTAACTATTTCCTTTATTTTTAACAAGATTCTTAACACCCTCTGTAGGTGACAAAATGCAATTACAGACATGAAGTGTCCCCCAGAGGATGGCTGTTCGCAGATGCCACCAGTACTTTAGTAGTGCAACTGTTAAATGAAATGAAAACAAAGAATCAGATTCTCTAAACATCCAGTTCAAATAAAAATTTAATTAAAAGTTATGAAGGCATTTTATTGATTAACAATCTTAGTCATTAAATAGTGTAGTTGACATTTTTTTTGGTTGGATTTGTTCTTCCTTGGAGATCTCTAATTGTTGTATGGCTTTACATTTATTGATAACTCTTTTTGATGAATACAGATGCCACCTTTTATGGTAGTCGTTGACAGAGTAATCATATTGTGAGAAACACCAGGCTTATGTAGTAACAGCTGTTGTAGTTATACATGCTGATATCCATTGGGAAAATGTGTTTGCTGCTATCATGGGTACACAATAAATGGAAGGTGCAATAAAGCACAAGCTAACATTTTGAAAATCCTTATAACTCTAGGAACTTTATTGCAGATTACAAGCACTTTGATCTCTGTCCAGTACTTAAGTCTTAATTATCAGACTAATTGCACAGACTATGTTCATTTTCAGTGGTAATCCTTTTGTGATTAGCTTCTGTGTTCAATAACTGACTTATCCTTTAATTAAAAGGACTATTAACCTTAAGGCTGCTGCTGTGGCTTGGGATTAAACCTATACAGAGTTAATATTTAATATCATTGTAAAAGCCTTTGGTGAAAGGTATAGAATGAAAATATAGAGATTCCCTCCTTTACCGTAACTTGCTTTAAGAGATTGCTTCATTATATATCAGTATAACGTATTTTACTTTGACATACTACTAGCTTAAGTCCATTAAGGACATGCAAGAATATGCATGCACTTTGAGCCCTTCTGTCATTTGCAGGCGGGGCATACTCACATTGGATATTTCCCAAGTCCCTCTATACAGTCATGATCAGTGGTTGATCTGCAACACAAAAAAAAAAGAAACACAAGAGTGAGCATTTAAGGTCCTGCTTTTTTCCACCATTAAAATATTTTTGTATTAAAGGTCTGGGCTGTTCAAATTTGCTTATCTGCCAGTGAGAAATTTATTCAGGAAAAGGGAGATGCTATGTAAAATGATGTGCTATGGAGGAAAAGGTTCTGCAGTTTTGCCCAGGGCCACTGTAATCCAACTGTCTGAAAGACTATGAAGCAAATCCAGAGTCATCAATGCCCAAGTGTGTAGAGACTGCCAAAAAGCCAGATGCTGCTATGGGAGGCATTATGTATCTTTTCTAGTCTGGCATCTGGGTCCTGCTATGAGCAGCCATGCCTAAGGTTATACTGCTACATTAATAACAACTTTTTTTTTGGTTACATAGATATATATAAAGAGTCCCTTCTAATCCCTCCCCCCCAACCATTTAGCCATTCTGACTGCTTCAAAAGCAAGCCAGGTGCAAAGTCCTAAAATCTACTCTCCTTGATAACCTCACTGACTCATGTGGTGGCGTGGTATCTGTTGCTAACTCCACATACATTTTTCTCTTTCCTCTAATTGTGGTGAAGGACCCTGATCAAACTAGACTTCTTGGAGACAACCTTCTTCACTGAAATTGTATATTTTCTATATAGTTAATTTGGGGTTAAGATTTAACTATTGGTTACTTCCCATTAATGAAGGCTAGTAACTATTAACCAGCTGCTCAAAAGACTTGCAAATTGAAGAGGAAAATTTATTATCTCCCACCCATATTTCAGGCAGCAACAATACTGCTATCATTTAACTGGAATTATTATCTCACTTCCAAAGAAAAAAATATATCCTCCTTTTTATGTGCACCATTCTAGGAATTAGTATAAAGCAGCATTGCCTTTGTACAAGAGTTTTCTCCAGTAAGTTACTTTTCTTGCACTACTCAAATGATATGTGTGGTGAGGGTGACCCAACCACACTCTTTCCTGAATGGAGTGGAGATAAAAGCAGCACTGTATTTGAAATCAATAGAAGTGACTTGTGGCCTGTGATGGGAATGTCTGGCTCCAGAATTATTATCTGGTGTTAAGTGCTGACAATGCAATAGGATCTTTACAAGACATAAATACAGTGAGGGATCTCCAAAAGCCTAATGCTAGCCTGGGAAGTGAGTCTGGTCAGGCTGTCTGTATGGAGTGTGATGGGAAGAGACTCGCACCCACACTTTTCCGAAGACAGATGAAGAGCCCAAACTGAAGCATCTCCTGTCAGATATAGAATGAAAGGCTGAAGTGCTCTGCATTAAAATTTCCACATTCTAAGCACTTTGACCAACAGCAAATTTGACTGACTTCAGAGAGTTGGGAGTGGACCAGGGATTTGGACACATTTTCTGAAGGTTACTGACTTCATATATTGGGGGATTACCTTGCATTTAACTACAGTACTCTGATGAACCTTGGTAATTCCCTGTTTGATCTTACTAGTCTTGTTTGCAATAGGACTGTTGATATTCACTGTTGTTTGCATAGTCATAGCTAGCTAATTTTTACCTGCTTGCTAAAAAAAACCCCTGAAGACTCAAGGGGAATTCAGACTCCTGGAATAGTCACTTAATACTTTGAGAAAGATGAACTGAATATGGAAGAGACCTTTCCCTTTTCACTGACTGCAAAGAAAGATGAGCCTGCCTACATTAAAGCTGGTGTCTCTCCAAAAATCCCTTACTCTGTCCCTCCTCATATATGCCAATTAATTTGAGCAGCTGCATGGAGCCACTTCCCAGGGAGGTGCCAACCCAGGCAGGGAGCCTGTAGGGTCCTTTTGGTATCCACAGGAAGACCTAGAAGCAGTAGGAAAACCATGATGTGGCACAGTGGTATGAAGGCCATCACCTAGTCTGTTGTTTGAGTCATGTTTGACGTTAATGTGCCCCAGTTATTCAATTAGTATGAAAGAATCATGGATAGAAATGAGCACATCCGCTTCACTGAGAGACAGGCACAGATACCGTTACAGATAAGAATTGCTGCCAAAGCTACCCGCTACTGGAATTACTGAACCACAAGAGCAAAGAGATCTAGTATAGCCTCCAGCTATGCACATACAGATAAAGTACCAGAACACCTGCAGTCAGGGAAACAGATGCTGTTCTGCCATCTTTTTCTGATGATAAAGACATAGAGCATAGGGCTATCCAGTACAGCTCATTCAATCTCACTAACACCACATGCATGATCCACAAGAGTGGTGGGAATACAGGGCAAAAGAATGCTACAGGAAATTCTGACAAAGCAAATGAGGATGATCCTAAATCATTATTCCCCTTAAAGTCATGATGATTACTGAAGGACATGACTCATTACTACATTGTGACCTTCACAGGGCAAAGGTTTTTTTCCTGTGTATTTGATTGTGCCCTCACTTCCTCCCTCAATCTGGGTCTCAAGGTAATAAAAACGATTATATTCCTGAGTGTAAAGGAAAAGGCTTTTCTTACAGAAACACTTACCTGTTTGTGAATGATAAAAAGCCAACATTCTCAGCAGATATAACAAGACCACCACAAAAAACCATTGCAATGTTGGTAAGAAAACTGAAATCTCCTTTTTCACTTACAGTCATCACAACACTGTGCCAAAACCTGCTGCACCTGAGTGGTCCTGGAATGACCTGCTGCAGTGTAATCCTCACCTCATCTGTTTCATAGTTATCTGCAACTTACGATAATGCACAGAAAACAAATTTGTAAACAGAAAAGAGCATTCAGTTTTGTTTTTCCTGGGTTTTGCTTGTACGTGTGGGGGGTGGTGATAGGAATAGAAGCCAGAAGAGGCTGGCAGATCACCTAACCATCATAGCCAGAGTGTGATTACACAAGTATTCATTTCTATGTGATCTTCCATATCCCTTACCTGGCTGACATCCATTTAACTATTTTACTCTACAGCACTATCCTAGTAAATCAGCATGCATAGTTATGTTTCCAAGACCCCAGTTCAGTATGGTACTAAGACCATGTTTAACTTTAAGCATGAGCGTGAATCTACTAACAAGATGTACATCTCAGGAATATCAATGCATTTCAAATGATAGTACAAAACCCCTAGATTCTTATGAGAACTTTAAAACCACCATGAAATACAGTTAAAGCATGTCAGTGCTTACTATAACTGTAAAACTGAATAAGGGAATTAAAATGAGTGGAGAGGTTGTTATGTGGAAGTAATTACTGAAATTCAGCCCAGAAAATATGACTAAGCTCCACATTTAAAATAGGATGTATTTGTAGCAAGTGTGATTTGTCTATTGAAGTTGGTAAATACTGGGCTTCTAATAGCTGTAACTCCATGTTTTAATAGATGGTAATCAGACATTTTCATTTGGATGCTCCCACACTGAAAGAAGCTCCTGGGCAAAGTAGAGCTTTTGCCCCTGACTGAATTCTCATTGCTGATTTTAGATGACTGGGATGTGGTCTTCTCGTCTGCACCAGAGCAGACATGGTAGCCTATCATGTTGTTCCTGTTGCTGCCAGCTCTTTGCTAATTTGTACAGTGATAAGCACCTATTTCCATTGCTCCTGGTAATCTTGTCATTTTCATGATGTCATCAGCGCAAGTCAGGGGGAGAAAAGGTCAGTGGTACAATGATGTACTGTATATAAAATGAGCCAGTAAAAAAAGAAAAATGGCTAGACATTTAAATGCCCAAGCTTGCCAAGGCACAGTAATAGCTATCCTGACCATCTCAGGATGTATTTAATATGTGATTCCCATCATAAGCAAATAACTTCCCCCTGCACTGTATTTTCCCCACGGTGGTACAGTGTGTACTGCACAAGGGAGCCTAGCCATGCCCAGATAGACCAGTGGGAGTCTGGATAAATATACTTTTAATGACAGCCACTATGCATATCTGCTGAATCTTTTAAGTGTCCCTTGTTCTGCCTTTTAATTTCTCTAGTGTCTGTACTATAGAAATATATATTTAAATATGGTATGTAGATTTTTGCCACCTTCTATGTAAAAGAAAGTAACCAAAAGCAGCGTAACAAAACCTTTGGGTGCCAGAAATGAAGCAGGAAATAAAGTAAAAATTCAGACAAAACTCAATGTTATCAAAACTTCTGAAATCAAATTACTATGTTTATACATAATGATGAGGGAATAAGGGAGGGGAGGGAGAAAATAGAGAGACAAGGAGCCACAGTGAGAGACTCCCACTAGGCAACCAGTGCTGCGTTACTGCTCAGCCTGCAGGCAGACCTCGTGTGTAGGCACTACTTGAGGAGCCCTCTATTGCTCTTGTGTTGCTCTGTTATCACTGGAGAAAAAATGATGGTAGGTGCTCACTTCAGGAGGTAACCACCTGCAGGACTTTCGCTAAAATTGGAAAGCCAGGGATTGAAGCAGGCAAGCTGAAAGTTTGCTGTGTCCCTCGCTGCAGGGACAAGACCCATAGCTCAGCAGATCACAAACATCATGTACAGAACAAGAGAAACACCTCTTTGTCAGATCTTACATGTTGTTTAGGAACAGGGAGCTCAAGAAATTTCTAATATCACCGGCTACTTTTCCTTATCCTTTTCTCCAGCCTTCGTCTTCAGAATTATGACTCATGTCCTTTCCTCTACCTTCAGAGCGCATCACCCTGCTCCACTTAGCCCGCAACTCTTTCCAGACTGACAGAATCAGCAGGATTTGGTATGCTTAGCATACATAGGCATATTATCAGCATTTTAAATTTGTGATAGTTGCAGTACTTTGTGGATTTCCATCACCATTGCTTACAAAACTAGTGATGAGACAAGGAGAATATGGGATTTAATTGTCCTCAAGTAAATATTAGACTCACTGATTCATTGCTACATTTCAATGAGATGCGTTTCCTGAAGTTAAGAAGTGAAAGAGTGAAAAGGACAGTGCTGTTCTATGTCAGAACTGAGGGATGACCAGCAATATGCCGTGGATGAGTAAATAGTCACTTGCTCTCGTGGCTAATAGTGGCACAGTGAGAGAGCAAATAGTACTGCCTGAAGACAGATTAGTGGGCATGGTTGAAGGTTGGACGCGATGATCTTGAAGGTCTTTTTCAACCTAAATGATTCTATGATTCTAAGACCATACTGTATTTCTTTCCTTATTTATCAGTGATCTTTGATCACAGGTGAGCACTGAGGTGCACAGATGACTAAATTATTCAGCTTAGTAAAGACTAGGGAAGGCTGTGAGGTTGAGAGGAACCTAACTAAACTGAATAAGAGATGCACAACAACAGCTGAAATTCAGCGCTGACCAGCAGGAAGTAATGTGCACAGAAAAGGATATCCTGGGCTTCTCATCATTTAACTCCCCTCAGAAGAAGGGCTTGGGCATTATCAGTGTGAATGCACTACTGACAAGCTGACTCAGCATGAGAAAAGCTAAGGGACTTCCTCCGCGTGGGCTTTTTATCATGTGTTCCTCTGAAACTAGATTTTGGTATCTCCTACAAGTCAGGTATTGGGAAATGCAGCAACTGGTTCCTTTCAGCAGCGCAGTCCTTATATTCTTCAAGTTAATTATAGCCAGTTTCATACCACCGTTTGTATTACACATCTATAATTTATTGCTTTCTTTTTAAAATGTGGGGAAGTCATATGATTTTTATGAAGACTACACCACCAGTCTATTTGTATTGTATTTTTAGAGACATTGTATTGATTGAAAGAGAATTGGCTAACCTGAGATGTAAACAATGACTGGCATTGGCCTTAACCCATGTGGTTAATATCACTGATTTGTCATGCTGAGTGATGTGAAAAGAGGAACGATTGGTTGTTGATTATTGAACGGCTCAACACAGGGCACATTTGGCATGTCAGATGAGAGGTTATTCTAATGAGCTAGTGCTGCTGCCAATTACTTAAGAGCCAGTGCCTCCTCTACAAGCTATTTTGTACATCTTCAAGATGTTTAACTAAATTCCAGCTCAGTAACAGATTGCAAATAAGATGGCTAGATTTGAGAATCCATGCATATATATTCCTTTAACATTGTCTCATGTGCACCTGCCTGCTAATGGAGCCCTTCGTTCTCTGGTGATGACTAATTAACATATAGCACAGCAGTCAGTTTAAGAAATGTTACATTCTTTGTATAGGCTGACAGACTTGTGTAATTGAAACATCCCCTTGTACTTTTTATTTATTTATTGGATTCAGGAATGAAAATTGTATCAGCCTTGAAAATTGTTAGAAGAATTAGCTCTGGAAAGAGACATCTCTGATTGTGTGTGGCCCACTATAATGACATTGTTTTCTTTCAGGTCAAAGCTGTAGGCATTAGAGAAAGTATGACAACCAGTAAGGTATAAATATTATATCCCTGATTGTATCTCAGTACTGAGCATGTTGATCATAAATATCTGTATTTCAGTATTAGACAAGACTCCCATTTTATTCTTTTTCCTGGATGTGAAACCAAATTCCTCTTTTTCCAGTAGCATAGACAATACCCATGCTCAGCTCTTCTGTAGACCTGTCTTAAAACAAAAAATTCCCTGGTCAGACCCATTCAGCTACTTAACTCCCTCTGCTTGGGGCATACATGAGGAAGTCCGATTTTGGGATGCAAACACATGGTCCAAAGGACTGGGACTAACACCATTACCCTCAAATATTTTTAGTCGCTGCTGATCAGGAATTATTTCAACTGGCAATTAACAACTAGTTAGCACATTTCCATTTCAAATATGATTAAGTCATTTAAAGCTGTACCCAAGTTAATCTAGACTTTCAGAGAATCTAGACTGCTCATATGAACATGGCACCCTTGGTGATAACAACCTACATTATGCGCACAGGTAACAATAGGAGAAAGTGTTTTCCAGCTTCCCATGCATTTTGTTAGGTCAAAGCAGTAGCTTATATTAATTGCCATGGTACATGTTAGTAATGTTAAAATAGCAAAATCACATGACAATGTCTTTTTGACAGAAAAGATTAATGAGAAAATATAAATAATTAACCTTGTATTGATGTGGGGACAATACCTCTTCTAATAATAATGGGGGTATGAATTTTGTTTAAAATATATATTTAAAGTTTTGACTATTTATTTAAATCTGGGTTTAACAAAGTCAGGACATCTGTCCTGGAAACTCTAGAAGTTCCTTTCTTTGTAGTTTTACTGTGCTATCTAGAAAGTCATAACAACAAAAAAAGTCTTCATTTAATTTTTGATATTTTTTATCTGAAATTCTTCTTATAGTAGCTACATTGTTTCCATTTAAAAGGGTCTTTATAAAATCTGACTGTAAATTGAATATTGAATAAATGTGACCTTTTTTAAGCCTGATGGGTCTAGACGGGCTCTGTGACCATGAAATTGAGGGTACTTCAGCATTATTTCTGTTCTGGGCATGTGTGCAAAAGGGCATGCTATGTGCTAACCTGCACAAAAATATATATTGACTGCTTCCCTCCTTGATGAAAGCAAACATGTATTACAACTGAAAACCTATTTGAGTTAAACCTCACTGCAAATGCAAGTTATTTTTACGTGTACTAACACCATAATTTATAGGTATTAAAATTAATAATTTTCTTCTACTTTTCCTCGAGATACATAGGATATGAAAGGCTCTTTTAAAAAAATGTGTTTGTAATCATTTGTTTGGGGTTCTGCAGTTGAAGCACCTTTATATTTTTCCTGATGAAATATTTGCTGCCTCCAATCACCTGGGGAACATTACCTTGATGAAGCCACTGAAATATGCTCCATCAGTCTCAAAGGGTTTTCCTAGCCTACTTTTCACCCTCTTCTTGCCAATTAAGCTGCCACATTATGTATGATAGTGAGGGTCACTTGTTTTTTCCAAGTGTTATTCGGAATTGGTGAAGATGACAGAAGCATACTGGTCTAGTGAATAATTAGAGTGGATCTTAAAGTCCCAAACCCCCATCTTGCACTGCCACATGCTAACTATTTTTAACCTCAGCTCCTGTCTTCTAGCAAGCTACATGCATTTTTGCCAGGAAAACCTATGGTGGTATTCTGTGCTGCGTGTCTATATTTTACACTAAAATTCTACCAGATAAAATAACTAGAGAGATGATGTTGAAAAATATAAACATTTGAAGTAAATAAATATGCAACGCAGAGCTTAGTTCCACAGAGTAAAACACAACATTGCTCTAGGACCACGTAGGATTAGTTATACTGTATTTGGCAAATATCTATAGGCAATCCTTCAGGTTTTGCATTTGCATACATCAGTTTATAAACACGGTAAAAAAGCAATTCTTCTCAATGCTTTAAAACCAAGAAGTGCTATTCTAATAATTCTACAGCAGTAGTCTTCACTGCACTCAATGAGAGTTTTATACCTGATGGCAATTATTTTATTTGTTTATTTTTAAAATAACCAGCCCAGAATTTCTGTACAGGTTTGCCCCTGCACAACCTCAGAACAGAGCAGGAGCAGTATTTAGTAGTTTCCTGCAGTGACAAACATTTATGAGCCTAAAACAGCCTTTCCAAAAGGGAGACAAGTATCTTAAACGTTCAGGATTAATCCACTGCCCAAGACATTTAACAAAAAGGCTTAAAGGGAAAATTACTGACACTGGGTAAAGTTTTTAGTGAAAGAGCAGAGATACTTCAGCTTGGCTAGCTTCCCTCACATAGCTATTAACAAATTTTACTGCAGCAGTGATCACCAGAAACAAAGGAGAAAATGGTACAGTAATGAAGGGCTGAGTAGTGACCTTTCTCCCTCCTTCCCCTCATCTTTCAAGTTGGGGCAATGCTGCATCTTGTGACCAAACTCCTTAATTGAGTTCTAATTCTGTACAGAGTGCGTGAACTAGAAGATTTGCAACATAGATCAAACATCTAAAACCAAAATAAGATTAGCCTTCAGGAAGTACTCAAGTGACTTCTAGTCATCTTTTTCTTTTAAAATGTAGCCACACAATTGTGTAACTTCCCCCAGCCTCACCCTATTCTTTGCTACACTCTTTTCCGTAACCTCAACTCAAGGTAAGTTGCTTTGGAACTGTTAATTATTCTTGGTTTACACAGCTCTGGCATAATAGAATCCCTTACACTGAGAGGGACATTGGACTCTTATCTCAAATAGAGGTAAATATCCATGATTTAATGGAGTTGTTCCTCTGAAGCAGGCGCAGCCTGTGATTTGTTAAGCAAAAGGCAGGCACCATGTGCTAAGGCAGAGTACTACAGTTTCCACTTGTTTTGTGCCTTGGGTCACCTTGATCTTCCAGCTACAAGAAAACACCTTCTTCTCAGCTCTACTGGAAATAGTGCTAGTTGTTACTTGCAAAAGTGGCGAACAGATGTCCCATTTCACAAACGGAGAGATTCTGGGCAGCTGACAGCAGAATTACAGCTTAGACCGTGGTCTGTGCCCATTTCAAACTACTGAGGGCTGCATTGACTCACCCAGCCCCAAATACATAGGGGAAAAGGTCCTCTCAGCCTTAAGGGTATAGCATACCTTACATTTTAGTGAGTTTTCCCTTTCCCCTAGAACATGAAAATTTTTTGACTCGGCATCTTTCTAACAAGCACATTTCAGTATTGGTTTCTGTGTGGACATTTGCCTTCTCTACCTAGGATTTCAGCTGGCAGTTTTGGTTTTGTTTGTTTCTCTCCCTCTTACTTCATACAATTTGAAAAAATAAGCAAAAATACAAAAACTGAGTGCAGGAAAAAACCCCCAAACCAAACAAACCCACATCAATGTTCATATGCTGGCTCTTTAAGATATTCCGAAATGGCATAGTAAGGGCAGTAGCAAGCAGGTAACTTGGATATAATGTTTATTTTAGAGTTAGTGATAAATCACTGTGAGATAATAATGGGAGCATATGTCTCCAACAGCTTTTCAGAAAAGGTGTTCTATTCTAAATGTAAACTAGTGGACCAAAGAGATAGTGAAGATTTATTTCCTCTTTCCTGGCAGAAATAGATTTCTTTCCTTAGCATATTAATGATGATACATTAAAAATGTTTACAAAATACCATCACTTGAAATTACGAAATGAATGTAATTAAATTGCCTACAAGCCCTTAGGGCTGTGAACACCAGCTTAAGCATTAGTGAGACAGATTGCAAGCCAGGATTCTAGTTGTTTCTCTCATGCTGGGGAGAAATGGAAATAGTATTGCAACAGAAAGCCGTACCACTGGATGAAACGTAACGCTGGAACATGACAGAGAGGAAAATTCCCAGCAATAGCTAGCACCAACCTGAAATCCTGCCCACGTGAACAGCACTGCCAACTTGTATCTCTGACCAAGGTTATGCAGGAGAACATTTACTATCATCTATTTGCTAAACAGTTTACTTTGGACTTGCTATGGTTAGACTGAAAATGGCCTTTTATGGGGAAAAAAAAAATAATAGGGAGCGGACTTAAAAGGGATCTTTGCCTGAAAAATAAGTTTTCCCAAGGAATGTCATCATCCACTTGGCAAATAGTTGTCCTGAGGACAGAACCAAGTTTTTCCAGCAAGGCTGTGTGACTACACTAAAAAGTATCTGCATTTGCAGGCTCTGGAGTCACCGCTTTGTCATGGCTCCTCTGGGTGCTCATTGTGACTGCTGTCTGACCCAGCTTCTCTAGGGGCTGGTATTCTTTTGGGTAACTGGTTCCCTCAAAGTGACTTTTCTCTGTGCTAGAATATAAGGGGATCCTCTATCCACTGCTTGTCAGACATGATTGCTCATTAACCATAGCTATAAATAATGGAAACAGCAAAGTGCTCTGGTCAGCAAGGAATGGAAGGTGGAAAGAAAGTCAGCAGATGAGATGGGAATGGGGATGAATGTTTTCAAAAAAGGATTTAACTATTAAGCCCTTTTAAGTCAGCTCCATCACCTACAAAACGAAATCATCCCGCATCCTGTACACTACAGCTTTGAGGAAGAGTATGATCATCCATGTTAAAAGCTCCTATTAGCCCTGGCAGAGCAAGTCACCTGGTGAGAAAGAGGGCACAGACCTCCAGTGGCCCTTTTGCTTTTAAGTTTCACACATTCCCAGACCGGCCTGGGCCCAGACAGCATAAGCCCCTTGTGTCTTGTAGATGATGATGAGCGAGGAGAGAGCATCCTTCCTACTTCATGACAGCTTGGCACTCTGGACTTTTAACCGTTGCGGTCCCCCTCAGGTCTAGAAGCCTGACTGAGACCACATGCCTCCTGTTCAGCCTGGGTGCCTGTCAATTGTAGGGTCAGAAGCTAAAAATCCACAGAAATCAGGAGAGAGAAACTGTTTGTACGTGATGTATCTATTTCTGTACACATTAGAGAAAGAGTCTCATTGACTGCACCAAATTTTTCTTTTGAATCTTGCAGTATTTGATGTTTTAATCAGAGAAACATCTGGCACAAACAGTCCCTATGCTGCTTAATTTATTAGATAGGATTGCTTCTGTCCTTTTTCTTTCAGTTCTCTCTTGAGCATCTATTATTGGCGACTGTCAGAGATAGGTTATTGTATTTGACAGTCATTCATTTGACAGTTCCTGTATTTTTATTTTACTCCAGCTCCCACCCAGAGCTTTTTGAAGAACATCATTACACAGAAAAGCTATGAAACATTGTTTGAGTTCACCTTAAAGCAAAGAAAAAAGTTTTAAACTTGTAAATATGTATGTATTTGTACAAACATGGCCTATGCTAAGCCACCTCTGCAGAACTGCACAGTAGACAGCATTCAGAGGATCTCTCATTCACTACAAAGTCTGAATTCAATTTTCTAAATATACATTGAAGAGAATGGTCTCACAATTAAGACAGTTGCATAAGGCATATTCCGTCTCAGTTTGATGGTTATCTCAGCAACAGTGCAAGTGTTGAGTAACACACTGAAGAAAAAAATTTTCCACAAGAAAACACGAACTGCTGATCATAATTTCTCATTTTTTCTGGTTTGGGAACCATGCAGTTGGAGTCAAAAGATCTGTAAAAAGAAGGACACGATGTGCCAGGAAGAGGAAGCCCCAAGTTCAAAATTGATCTTTTTTTGCTATATGTTTATTATATTCTTCTCAGTAAGTCACTTTGTGTTTTCTTTGTACTCTCAGGTATAAATTGAAGAAAATAAAGCTTACGAACCTGTGCTTCAGAGGTATCTTGCAGCTTAAACAACTGATGCTAAAACAGTGCTTTAAACACAGAATCTCAGTCTTTCCAAAAGTTTAGAAATGCAGAGCGCTTTTCTCTAAACAAAGAAGAATGTTTTGGAAGTGTCCAAAATTACTTGAGATTTAATCTCCTTTTTTAAGCTTGCCTATCCGCATGCACAGTATAAAGGCAATTTCCAAGCTAAATGCATTAACAGCAGGCTGCAACTCTGTAAAACCCCTATGGCAACGATTCCTTCATTAAGCACTTGTCCCAGTTCTTGGGAAACATCTGTCCAGTGGGATTGGGATTCTGTGTAAAAAGTATGTAAGATAATGTAATGAAAGATTCTGTTACATAGGGCATGTCCCAAAGGGTCAGATCTGAATATGAATAAATTATTAGTAATAAGTTCTAACTCTATAAAATCCCTATGGCAATGATTCCTTACTGTTTCAGAGGTGAACATCACGTAGACTGGCATGGACTCACACAGTGAACAGAACAAAAGCAAGAATAAAGCCACACCGAAAAGTTGTCTTGGTTCTCAGGAACCATCCACCCAGTGAAATTTGGGGTTTGTGTAAAAGCTATGTAAGAAAATGTAATGAAATGTAATATGATGGATGATTCTATTACATGGTACAGTCTAAAAAAGGGTTAAATTTACAATGCATCATCAACTTCCAATTTCATACACTAAGTTCAGGTATATATGAGCAGCTAAGTACTGCTGGTAAACTGTCTAAACACGAAGGGTATAGATACCTGCATAGGAGTTTCATCATGTACAATAGGCTTTTCTATGCCCAGTGCACATCAAGCAGGAAACGTCTTTCCACGCGTTTGAGAAGAAGTCGCAAGTACCCTTTCTTCCCTCAGGCTGCAGGGGCTGTGCCCCTGGCCTGCCTTCTCCCTGGGCAGGTGTCAACCATAGACACCAATGAAATGGGCATCTTGGTGTTTGACATCATGCTTTGTCCAAGCCTGGGTACTTGACTGCCTCCCAAGCGTGGTCTACTGGAGTCTTCAGCAGGCACTACCTGATGCCCGTTTGCACAGACTAAACTGTAGATGCAACCAGAGAATAGCAATCAAAGGAAGGGTCTGCATGTGACGAACTGAACAGCCATCTCCTAGCCGATGAAGAGGTGGGTCTATTCTAATTAAAGACCACACCTAAAACCCCACCTTCTCAACTCAGAGCCTCCTACCTCTGTAACCAGGGTGTTTTTGTAAGTTTGTGACGGCCACTGAGATACAGAAGATGCATGACAGTTTCTACATCCACCTGGACAGCATAGTTCCCATCTGAAATTGTTTCATTACTGCAAAGCAGAGCATCCAAACAGAAGCACTGGACTTCACATGAACAATCGTATACTAAGTCAGTATTACAGTTTCTGTATTAAATATGCTACTATGGACAGCCTGAAGACAAAAGGTGAGTATTTCACCAGACCGAGTCCACAGACAGACCAGTGGATCTGAAATGCTCTCCCAGAACCTGTGTGACCAGTGTCTTCCCTTACGCTGCTCCTCTTGGATTTGCAAGAAGTCCTTTCAGCACATATCAGAGGGTTGGTCTAGCTTAGCAGTGAAGTCCAGAACACAGTTGCTTTGGGTCCTTATCACCACCTTCCCGAAACATTTTTACACTTAATTAAAGGCTGCCTCAAAACCTGGAGCTCTCCTTTTTACTCAGAGCACCAGTTGTACTGAGAGCAAGTCCCAAAGGCTTCTTTTCAATTAGCACGGACACTTGCCACAGAACTCCAGAAGGGATGGCTTTTGCTTAATAATGAATAGATCAGCCTACAGCTAGTGAAAACAGAGCTAGATTAACACTAGTACTTAAAAGATTTCTCATGTAAACAGCAAAACTACAGGGTGAGGGAATCACTTTGCTGCTTTATCAATTCAGTGTTCCCCTTTAATAATTGTTTAAAATCCATCTTACTTTTCTGTACCTTTGTGGATTGCAGAAGCGCTACATGCTGTTAACAATGGCACTACATTTGTTTTCTATGTTACAGCAATAGTACCTTATCCTCTCATATTCTCTTAAAAGACACATTAGGGTGAATAAACTTCTGTTATTTATACAGCTAACCTCAGTGTGACTACAGGAAACTAAAAAGCATAGAAAAGAGTATCAGATTACTAGTAGAAGTTTAAAAAAAAAAACCAAACCCCAAACTCAACCCAACCCTTACCAGTCTTAGTCCTTCATAATTAAAGTGTTTTCAGACTCTACCAGATGTGTTAGAAACACTTAAAAGTACTTCCCAGATACCTGAGAAGTGCACATTCTCTCTTCTGCAAACTCAGCACTGCAGAAAACCCCCTCAATATTACACTTCCTAATCACTGTTTTCTTACTTTAATAGGAGGACCAGTCCCCCCACTAACTTCTCTTATATGAGCTTTTTCAGCTACTATTACCCATTTGGCCTTATTTCAAGGAATAAATCAAGGTGCTGGGTCTGAATTCAGCTGGCAGCTCTTAACCTATAATTAAGAGTGTTCCTCCCAAGAGCAGGTTTTACCTCCATCTTGGTGGAACTAGCACAAAACCTTAATGCATCAGGTTTCAGACAACAATCTCAAATACCCATGATTGTCACCTGTACAAAGGCATGTAACAAACTTAGTACAGGCCCTGAGTCTTAATCACACTAAAACCAGAGGCTGATATGCAAGTCCTAGTCTTCCTGCTCTATGCCTATAAGGTGATCTAGCTGACTGGGCCAGGAGAAAGCCACAATCTTACAGCCTCTGAGACAGGGCTGTAGAAACACTTTGTCTTAAACAGACTGGGAAAATATATTAGTTTAGCTGCTCCAAGATGGAAAGAGAACCTCTTGCAGAAACACAAAATAAGCTGGTTTCAGATCAAACAACTCTTCATTTCTGGGTCAGGCTCTTTTGAGGGAAGTCAGGACACCCACTCCAGGCACCAGCACCTGATCATGCACTTCCCTCAGGTGACTGTTTCCTGCAATTTGTGTTTCCATGGCCATACCGAGTCAGCTCTGGCAGCTGTAGAGTTTCAGGACTCAACCCTAAAACCATATGAAGTATCTAGGGTAGCTCAGTCCAACATAGGCTGTCTCTTGTTGGAAGTTACTCCCTTTCCATCTCCATACATCAGGACACGTTCGGCCATCTCTTGTCCCCTCCAAGAAAGGCCAGTGGGCAGGTCTGGTCCAAGGGTCTCTGCAGCGTGGCTGCTCTGAGTCTGTTCTGCTTGGAACGTCGTGCTTTTTTGTGCCTTGGAGTACCAGAAGTTAGACATAGCCTCTACCAAGTGAGATGTGGGACCACCAGACAATAGTTATCTTCTGCCGAGTATGGAAATATGCCATTTGGAGTAAAATAGCAGCAACAGCCAATACTGAAAGCAGGTCATCTTAGAATAACCTTACCATGGTGGTTAGGTTCTTCCCTGGGAAATATTTAATTCCTGCATGTTAACAAGGCAACCTAACTTAATCTCAAGCAGGAACTTTATATCTACAGGTTTATAGGATTAACAAAAAAGGGGAGCTCCTCAATTTTGTGAGCTTAAAGTGAAAAACATGGCTAGTCAGAAGTATCAGAGTACTTAAAAGCAACCTGCAAAGTGTTTCCATTCACCTGGAAAAGTTATTTTAAGAAATAGAATCATTTACAAGAGCACCCTATCCTGTGGAAGTGACATGAATTACAGATATGGCACATTTATATCAAACTTTGAAGACTCCATACAGAGAGTCTTAGTAAACAGGCGTGTGTATTTTCTGAACCTTTGGATTTACATTTTTGATCAGAGTTGTATCTTTTTCCATTTTGTGTTCCAACGCTCCTCTGAAGCTACTCACGTACAATACTGGCTTGAAGTGGTGCATCTGTTCCTTCATTATGCTCTGCTCAGGTCTTTAAATACCTGGAGCAGACCCCAGACTGCAGATTTACCTGCTAGTTTAATATAACTGAACTATCTCTTCTCTATTGGGCAGTCAGTGTTATCGCACAGGCTGTGTACTTGAAGATTATAATATTTTCTTTGTGCCCAATAAATGCACTCTTTCAATAGGTTAATGCCTGTATCCTGCAATTATTTCAAACAGGTGGGCACTCTGACACTTGCCATTAGCCAGTCTGCAACACACAAATGTATTGATCAAGTCAAAGATGCTCTTCTGACTTGTGCTAATCAATGTATCAGTTCTCCAAGGGTTTTTACAGTGTAGTGAGCAGGAAATATATATACCACTGCTAAGTTTCTCTCTCTTCAGGGAGCAACTGAGTGCACTTATAGAAAAGCTGATGTACTGATTCGCAATAAAGTGAAATGACATCTTCAAATAAAATTTTAATCTTAAGTATGTATGTAAAGTTTTGAGGAAGACTGATGGGCAAACTTGCAAAGTTTGCAGAATTATAGCACTTAATATACAGCTATGGAGCTACTGTGCAATTGTATCTTTTATTGTGAGTTTTCCAAAGTTAACTGGAGCTCAACCTGCTTTTAGACACTCCCCCCCAAAGCCAAATAATGCCACAGGAAGTGTTTTTGATGAGGAATTAGTAGCTTCTGTTCCCACTAAGCTGGAACCAAACACATTTCTCAGTGTGTTCTTGGGCTTTTTTTGCTTTTGGAGGTGATATTCTCAAACTCTGTATCAGTGGCTGATCGTCAATTTACCATGCTTCACCTTCAGTCTTGGAGTTGCAGCTATGTATTAACAGTGTCAAGCAACAGCCAAGCATTTTCTGTTAGTCCAACATTTTTTACAAAAATAAACAAATCAGTTCTCTGCACACAGTCATGAAATCAAAGCTTGCTGAAGGCTGGCACTGTAAACATATTGCATTCAAATTTACAGTAAAGATTGAAGACCTCTTTTTCACATGAGATTTGTTGAGCCACTCTCCACTGGATCTTTCATTAAATATTCACAGAATAATAGATCTTATCTCCAGGCAGTGGTGTCATTTGCCACCTTCAGTAAAGTTTGGTGTGTTGTCTCTGATAAGGCAGCTGATAAGGTGACAGATAAAGGTCTTTAATAAGCTGCAGTTAGGATTCTGGGTCAGTGCAAACCAGTGTTGACTCCAGGGGAGGTCATGAAGAGTATCTGAGGTTACCTAAGGTTTAGGTAGCACAGCAAAAATGATGTAGAGGAAAAAAAATCCTCTAAAAACTTTTGTTTACAGTGAACCAGTTTACCTGAAATAGATGACAAAAAGTATACTGTAATCAATCCCTACAGTTTTTAATGTATTCTCATAGTTATATTCTGCTCATAATGACAGGATGGGGATTCAATAACTCTCTTTTTTGTCTTGATCTCAAAGTGCATACACCAAATATACATGTTTGGCTCTCACGTGTCTCTGAACCAAAGATAACCGAAGCAGACATTTTTATAGTCTTTTGATACCTGAACTTTTATACAAGCTTTATGTAAAAATATAACTGAACACTGTCACCAGCTGACCCATTTCTCATTGCCTACTCTATTCAGGGGGCAAAACTCCTTCTGAGAGGCACAAAAGGAACCTAGGAATTCTTAATCTCAAATTTCAATGTGTAATCCACTGGCACAGCGTGTGTCATATATTTTAATGGCCAGTGTACATAGATATAAGTGTACAACTCCAAGCAGCTAATGGGTTTACTCGTTTAATGGAGGAAGTCTTGGCTCCTAATCTGAAGGCCCTGGGTTCAAACCCTACTGATGACCCAACTTAAATTGTTGTTTTATTAAGTAAAGACTTAAATATGATTGATATAATTTAAGCTATTTAATCTTCCATTATAGAATGATTAAGATTCATCCATCTGTTCTATAATCAAAGATGTTAATAAAGTTATGAAGCTAATAGTATAACAAGTATTTTTGCTAATCCCAAATTGTCAGGATAGTTCTCATCTGGGAGCAGTGAGGAACACAGCAGGAGGAACAGTCCCTCTCTATTAGGCGTGATTAGTATAACTTTAAGCTATAATTACTTGGATACATTCACACAGGAGCCTGCTACCCAGCCATTAAGTATTCTTAAGAGGATGATCTTTTGTACCAAAAGGTCCAGCAGTTCTTCTGACTTTCTGACAGTTGAGAAGTTTATCTCCACCAAGTGCCTGAAGGGTGACTCATGCATACAAAGTGTTTCAGATGGACAGCAGCTTTTTTTTTTTTTTGTGGCTGACAATTAAAAAAAAAAAAGATGATATATCATCTTTCTAAGCTTGTTCCTCTAAGGGGATACCCAGCAGTTAAGCGGCATGAGAGTTTTACTAAGCTGAAGGCACCTTGTGCAGCCTACTATCTCCATAGTCACCCTGGAGAATCAAGAACTTCTCTGGCTGTTCAGCATTGCCACTTTTTCAAATGAGCTAGAAAGAAACCGGTGGAAAACACGTGAAATCTCAGGGTAATGTCTTCTACCCTAGAGTCTGAAAACCACAGTGTACAGCCACACTGTGCCATTCTTAGATGCCTGCCAGGAACAGCTGTGGGCAGTACAGGTCTGGCAGTTCACAGGTATCTATCAATAAAACCAGCAACATGGTGGCACTTCATCCTTTCTAATGGCAATGCATTCTCCTTCCCCAGTGCAGGTGTACTCTTTTTCTCAACAGTTTCATGCTTGCAGATAGTTTGCCTAAGCATTTGTGAAAAGTACACTGAGGTCTAGAAGTCAGGAAAGCCCTCTTTTCTCTGCAAAGATATGCAAACAGAGGATCCAAAAGGTGGAACTGATATCTCAAGAACTGCATTTGTGGGACTGCGAGTGTGCAGAAAGTTAATACCACAGTGTGCAGAGGGAAGAGTTTTGACAATCTTTTCTGGATACCGAGTTTAATGGTCAGTTTTGATTTCTGATAGGAGCTGAAGATGCACCCAAGGAAAAAGTGCTACTGCAATTTAGACAAACTGTTAAATGAAGAAATCATCACTGGAGAGGGCTTTGAAGCCAGGTCTCTGATACCACAATCAATCATGTCATTGTAAGTGATCCACCTTAAAAATCACACCTGGTCCCCACACTCTGCTCCCCTTTGGCGGAATGTTATTTAAAACTCAGGTTTCTGGTGAGTTGGATGGACCTTCTTCTAATTTTCCATTTAAATCTTAGATTGGCCTGAAATGGGTCTTTTTCTATTTGGCATCAATTTTTAAAGGGCATCTTCTTGCTCTCTGTTTTTATTTCTTTGCTACATGCAAAGCCAGTATTATATATCCTCCTCAGCTTTATTATTACTAGGCTAGACAAGCCTTGTACACTGGAGCATACCTATGTTCTGAAATACAATAATGTGCAAAAACTTAACGGGACCCCGGAATGTTTACATCTTTACCAGATCTATTGCATTGGTGGCTTAGAGTTGTACATGCTGGCTGATTAAAGGAGGACTTTCACTTCATGTGATGTTTCTGATGAAATTCCAGATTACAGCCAGAGTTCTTTTTAATGCTGCACTTAGTTTTGTTAAATGTAAAACTTTTTTTTCCCCCCTAAATTCTGCCTATGTAATATTCCAGACCTGTGCTAAACCATCAGTGCCTTCCAAATTTGCATCAGCTGCAGAGTTCTTTAACACATCTGTTTTGTGTCAAGGTAATAATGAAAATATTTTTCAGCTCTTTAGATTTGATCAGCCTTTGAACCAGCACCCTCTTTCCAATAACTTTCCCATTCAGCTCAGCTAAATACCTACTGTTTAGCCAGTTTCTTGCTTACCTTATTCGTTTGCCAATGCCCTATTAACTAACGTTTACATAAGACACTTCACCAAAACCTTAACTGAACTGCTGGTTCAATACATTTTACTCACAGTCCCACATTTGACTTGTCAGGCTTTTTACCTTCAGGTTTCTCATTTTTTCTTAAGACTGTATTCTACTTCATGTGCATTAGAAACTGGAACTGGAGGACAGGGAAAGGACAACAAAAGCCTGCTCATCTGAAAAAAAGAGGAAGAAAAAGGAAGGAAGTATTTATTGTTTCTTCAAAATTCTGAAAGTTTTTAGAACTTAACTCAAATACGGATGCTCAAAGTAGAACTGTAGAAATAAGGAATAAGGATAACAACAAAGATAAGAAATGAAGACATGTAAAATATAAATATTAAACATATAGTCACCTAGAAACTTCTCCGGTGTCTTTCCAACCTTGCTGCCTCCTGGCAGCTTAAAGAATCTGTTCACGTCCTCAGAGTCTTTATTCAGTTTCAACTTTTTATTCAATTTTCCTGAGAAAGAACTGAACAGAAACTGACCCAGGACTGCAGTTAGTTTTGACATCTTATTTACTCAATAGTGAGATAACTTTCAAAGATAAAATATCTATTTTAGTTTTCCTCTGAATAGTAACCTTTGTGGGCTTTGTTCCCATTTACCTCCTTTCTGTTTGCAAGCTGCATCCGTTACTGCCACAAAGAAAGTTTATCTCATGAGCAAAGAATCAACACCCATGTCTTTACCTACAAAGGGAAATAAAGGGGAATTTTTTTCTATCCTTTTCCACCAACAGTGGAATCAGCAAATGGACCTTACTTTATCACAAAATCAAATATATTTAGAATTCAATACTTACATTAGTTTACATTGTAAGTGACTTACTCTGGTAATTTTTTTTTTATATACTTGAAAAGCATCTCTAAGTTGCAAAGTTCCTGATACAACCATTAGAATGAAGCCACTCTATTTGTAAGTAAGTAAAACCAGATAACTGCAATTTAAGCAAAATGTCAGCCACTTTCTCCTGCCCCACAATAAATAGCAAGTGCTCAGATCTGCATATGCATCAAAGAAACAAACATGCATAGATTGAAGTGCATGCAATATAGAGAGTAATATGACACATAGTTCAGATTAAACAAAGACGTTGCTGTGGTACAGTGTTGTCTACTGGTTTGACTGCTATAGAAGAAAAACACTTGCTTAAGAGGAAAAGGTGCTATATGCCAGAAAACTGCAAAGCCTTCCTGCTCCTTTGCAAGCAGGTGGTTATGCCTACTACTAGGTCTATACACAAACTCTGCCATAAATTGTCTCTGTAGTTAGATGTTGCTCTTTCAGCAAAACTAAGATTTGTAACACACTACATCAGGTCCAGCTGAAACACTTTATCTCTTAGTAGAAATAGCCTGATACAGGAATGTACCCTGCACTCTGGATCACCATTGCTAAGCTTTCCTAATGTCTTATCTATTTGCCTCATTGGAAAAATCATGAAATGTCAAGTGTTCTCTGGAACTCTGTGCACTGAGTTACAGTCTGGATTGGAGCCTTAATCCAGAAGAAGATAAGTAGTCTCATTGCTACTCTGTTTAGAAAGCGTGAGATTGAGGCCTTTTGTTTCAGCCCTTCCATAAAACTTGAAAATAAATGGAGCAGTTTATTCCACAAAGGTCCTTGAATCCCCAGAGCTTTCTGCATGATCCCCAGGGTAAGCATCACACCTACTTCCCGCCATGATGTTCCAGAAGTTGTGTCCTTCAGCTCTAAAGATTTGGGCTGAGCTGGAGCAGTTAAGGCTTACAGTCCTTTTCAGTGTTTGAGAGTCAGCCAAGGTGGCAACTTAATACTTGCTCTAAAAAGCCAACTGCTCAGCTACAATGCCTATATATTGACAAACCAGAGTACTGTGGCCTCCTAAAGACCAAATCACACTCTGAATAGTGATCAGGAACATTTGATTAGTTGTGAACTTGAGGTTCACACAACAGTTAATGGTAGATATTGGTAGTACTAAACGTATTTTTATTTTGTCATTTCATCTTTCAGCACAAAGACTTCCCATTGCAGTGCATTACAATATGGAAAATAAAAATAATTCCTCTGTCAATACAGCTGCATAAATACATCAGAGCCACTCTGAACAGGAAAAATTGCTAATCAGCTCACATTATAAAAACTAAATATTGGACCAAAACACTGAACACTTTGCAGAGTTTTCACTTTATTTCACAAAAGAGATTAACTGGATCCAAGGTGGGCTTGCAGACAGGCTATTGTAAATTGGACCAGAAATCATCAGCCACCTACAGTCTGAATTTGACCCCATTATATTAAACAAAGAGCCCTAAGAAATAATTGAGCTGGGAGCTGCACAACAGCCTAAACCCCTGCTGGCTGACAGTGTCCAGCAGAGAACAAATGAACCCACTACTAATGGTAGTCAACAGCTTCTTCAGAGGACTGAACTTATCAACCTCTAAAGAAAAAACAATATTCTGCCTGGTCCTTAAACAACAAACATGATGTAGAAAACTGGCCAAATTCTCAGCTACTGTAGATTGTTAAAGCTCTTCTGAAATCAAAAGATCAATGAGAATTTAGATCAAGATCTTGTCAACTTCTCCGTGCCAAACTAAGCATGTGTAAAGAGTAACAAACAAGCTCCAACATTATTCAGTGCGTAGGACCCTGCTTACTCATGTAGACATTATAGATGGCACAATCTCTTGGCAGTCTGGGTGCTAAGACAGAGTCCCCAGAAGCACTGATGCACGATTATCATACGTTATCATGCACACGGGTTGACTGAACAGGTGTGCTCCTCCCCAGGTGAACATGGTAAGTCTCTAATGTGCCAATAGCTCATCAGAAAACACTGTCACAGGCTCTGAATTCGGTCCTTCCCCAGTGACGGCAGCTGTCTGAGCAATGGATGTAAGATCAGTTTTTTTCACTTTTGCATTTTTAACATAGTGGAGCATTAAGTAGCTCCTGCTCTAGAATAAATTGTGCAGATCCACTGCTATGTGTTTTGCAGGCATAATAAGGAGTACTGTGAATCTACAAACATAAAAGCGTTGATGGCTTTCTGGCAGTGGTCACTGCTATCAGCCATGGCTGGTGACATCCATGCTGCAAGTTAATGGAATAAAAACAAGCTTCCTACCTAAATTAGTCGGGATACAAAGCCCAGCTGCTATGCGGAGAGAAGAGATTTAAATAAACCATGCCCCACTTAAACTCCCCAGCACACCATGACTTCTCTCTGAACGTGGCACCTTTTAAAAAAATGCTTCCATTCTTTTGCAGAAGTCAAAAGAGCAGGTAATTAAACCAGAACCTGAAGGTGCTGCCCCATGCCAGGCCTGATCCTGCCGCTCCCGTGGTGCTCAGGCAGCTGTAGCCGGGGCAGGACGGATGCAGACCCTGTGCGGCACTGCTCTCTGCTGAGCTTTCGGCTCAGGAGGGGGCAAACACATCTGTCCAGTCAGATGCCATGGAGGGGAGAAGGTCCTCTTTTCCCACCTGGAGCAGTTTCAAGCTTCACTCATTCCTCCCCAGGGCCTTGAGCTGTAGGGCTTGCCTCGGTAGGGTTTATTCTGGGGATGTGGGTGGCCAGCACAGGATGGCCTTTAATCTGTAAAAAGGGCTTGTACGTGCTGGGAGAGGCTTGCATTTTGTGAGAAACTCTTTTTGTATTTAAAGTTTAACTGTGAAATTTTTTTCCTTGACAAATTGATCACTTAAGGTCTTCTCAGGTTCTTCTAAATGCCCTTCTGAGTACAGGAACTTGCAGCATAGGTCTGAATTTCAGCAGTCTGACACAGACACAGTATATCATCTGCAGCATGCACGTAGGGTACACCGATAATTCTGGTACCACATACCAGGTCAGCCTGATTAGGACTCTTTTGCCATACACTGTGTTTTGTCTTTTTTCTGCAACTGATCAGGGAATCTCAGAATTAATTAAATCTCTTGATGTACTTTGACAGCTTGTGGAATAAGTGGGAAGATATTAGAGACACTGAACTTGTTCATTTGATTTCATCTCTGTAACCTGAGCTCCAATTTAATGCTGTATCTTCTACCCTCTTGAAGATTAATTACTGCACCAGTTAGCAAGTCATCTCACCTTCTTTCATTTGTGAAGAGTGTAAGTCAGTAGAAATGTAACTCAGGTATTACTCTGGCTTTGTACATGACCGGTGAAAATTCAGTTAAAGATTTAACAGTTAAATATATTTAGTGCTACAACACTCTTTTCTTAAAACCAACTCTAGGGCCAACTCAAGCATGGTCATGTTACAAATGAAGGAATATGACTAACATTTAAATTCTGCTTTCACTTGTCTCAGTCTAGACACAGACACCCTCACCCCCAACTCCCAGTGTCAGAGGAGTTTTCTGGATTTACACTTGTGTTAGGGCGCAGATGTTAATTCTTTAGGTTTGGGTGTTTTTTAAATGAATCAGGGCTTTGTAGGAATGACAGCCTTAATGTTGGCAGGAGTGTTGCAGAACTGATTTTGCAGTTATAACATGCGACCCTCTCCTGTCCCTGCTGGTTCTGCAGTGGTCTGACGACACAGCGGCGGGTGCATGAGCAGCTCTGAGCTACAGGGTACCAAGGTGTCCTGTTCGAAGATACCTCTGCTCTGGACCCTTCACCTGTCTAAATAAGATGAAGTACACAGAGAACTTACAAGACTCCATGTTCTGGTAGCTCTGCCATGAGGACGCTCCGGCACAAGGCGACCAGTTGGCAGCAGGTTCGTGCTTGTGCCGGGAATACAATTCTGGCAGTGAAAGAAAACACAACAACTTGAAAACATAACGAGGTAGAGACATAGGATAGCAAAGTGGTGTAGACACGTTCTTCAGCTTAAGAATGACACGTTCAAGAGGCTTTAGGTGGCTAGAGAGTAACTTCTTTGAAAAGTTAGTGGCCAGAAGAATATTAATTTCTCAGATACTCAGCCAAGCATATTTTCCTGTCAAAATGAAATCAGTTAATTCCTACCCATTTTCAGAAGTCCATAATAGGTGCAAATCTACCCTTAAACACAGTTGAAGTTTAAGACAATCTTGGCTAATGTATTTCAGTCCAGCAGACCCAAGCACTAGCCACATCCAGAAAGGTTCAGAAAGCTGTTACATGCTAGCCCAGGCAAACCTAAGTCTGCATCACAGCTTCCCCAATGGTCCTTTCCTTGCTCCCAAGAGTACAGCTAGCTTTGTAGACAACCACTCCTTGTAATCTTGATGCTTGTCGCAATTATACACAGTACAAAAAAACCCACAACAACTCCAAAACTGTGCTTCTTTATGTGCGGAAACCTGCCCCAGCCCTGGCGGGCACTTGTTTTGCCAATGAAACACTTACCCATCCCTACGATCGCTGTAGTTGTTAGCATTACTGTCAACATTGTCATTGCTTCTTGCAGTGCCTACTAACCTTGTTGTCCTACATAGTGGCATGAACTTTCCCATCCTTGGTATCTGAAATACGGTACTTACACAGTCTTTTCACAAAACAGACACCAGTGATTCTTCCCTAGAAGCCCTTGTCCCAGGAAAGCCAAAGGTGGCTTCTCAATTTATGCCCTTAGGGTTAATTGATTTTTTCCCCCAGGATCCACTCTCTGCATTGTTTCTCCATACAGCTCCTAAAGGACTGCTTACAGCACCGTCAAGAACCCATAGCAGTTGCCTCCAGGAATACTCTGAAGACTAGTATTTGTTTTCTTAAGTTAGGTTCCTTCAGTTATACACCCTAGAAATGCATCCAAGCGCAAGCATCGCTGTCTGCTTTAGCAGGGCACCAGGTTGCCTGTTACAGACAACATGCAACAAGTCTTGCATTAATTCAGACGTCCATCCCTTATCCTGACATCTGAAAATGGCACCTTCTGGCAGCTTCCCCTTTGGTATTGTCTTTCTTTTAAGGATGATGTATGGTGGCAATTTTGCTTTATCTGCTAAGACCACCAGCAAAGTGGCAATCTTGTTTTTTTCATTGGCAGTATTTTTGATAAGTGATTTGGGCTTTCTTATTGCACGGTAATATGATGTCTGAAAAACCCAATGCATGTCTAAAGGAAAAAAAGGGATGTTTGATTTGTGTTGCCTGTGTACATTAGTAAACATTTGTGAATTTTCATACATTGCTGCATAGTGTTGAAATTCTACTATTTCTTCTTGTAGTTAAAACTGACTTTATCCCAGTGTTGTTTTACATCTAACATCTTGAGCCTGACTATTACATCATTTATACATGCCAAAAAATGCTGGTTTTGACTTTCCGTTCAGCAAGATCTGTGGCTGTGAAGAAATTGTTAATTGTCATGGGAACCTTGAAAGAAGCCCCTTCTAAAACTAATACAAAATTTTTGTTAGAAATTTCCTAATCTGAATAACCCATTCTGAATTCCAATGTTAATATAATCTTTTTTTTTTCTTTCTGTAAAACGTATAGAAAGACACAGTCAGGAATCTACTAAGAAGTTTTCATATTTTTTATACCATGATGCCAAAGGTTTCCAAAGTATCTTCAAAAGGCAGGAATCTACTACTTAAAGTATTCAGTAGCAATGGTAGTCAAGATCTTTTAGAGACTAGAGAGGAAATTATATATATATATTATATAGTATAAATTATATTATATATAAGCCAAGAGTAAGTAAGCAGCAGAAAGAGTTCATTCTGTCCTCAGCTTTGAAGGAGCCAGTGGCTCAGAGCAGCTGCTTTTGTTTGTCATTCTGAAGAGGAGGAGCAGGAGAACCGAAGCTCTTGGGGCTTCCCCTCCCTGGGGTAAGTGGTGGAGGCTAATTAGGCTACATCGCTAGTGAATGGCTATACTGGAGTAGATAAGGAAGATGCCTGTCACTGCTTACCATCTTAATAATGCACCTTCTTATTTCATCTTTTCTAACATCTGCCCATTACTGCAAATATATGCTTTCAAATGAAAAAAAAAATCCAGTAACATAAAATCTCGTCTAAAGATGAAACTGATAGAGCATTTGATTTACCCAGCGCTGACATCCTTAAAACTGGGGTACAAGGCTTCTTCCTCAGTATCCAGCTTCCTGGTGTATTCCTTCACAGTGCTAAGAGATGAGGAGACTAACAGGTCTTCCACCTTGAACGATATAGCCCAATTTAGGAGCTGGAAACACAGGGATCTGTGTGGAAGACCTGTCTTCTGGTGACCAACACAGCTTGCGAACGCTTTCTGGTGTGAACAAATTAGCGGGGAAAGTGCAGGAGTCTGTAGCTTGTTGGAATTACAGGAGTTTGTAGCTCTTAATCTCGCACCACGTGAGGGTCATTGAGCTGCCTTGCTTTCCAGTGACACCTATTTTGTGCTATTACAAAAAAAGTGACACTAAACAGGTGCAGTAGAAGAGCAGGGTTGTAATGTGCTCTGTGAAGCTCTGTGGGCACAGCAATTCTTCTTGCAATAAACAGCCTTGCTGGACACACCTGAAGTGGGTTATAAGAGCAGGGTGATAGCAGTAGATAAGTTAATTAAATATGTCTGTCTGCATGTGTGCCTGTGGGGTTCCTGGGATGCACGCCTGGTAACACATGATGGGAGAGATGCTGCTCTGCCCTGTGGCACAGGGACACGGGTGGTTTGGAGCAGATGGGCAGATGTGTCCTTGCAGTACTCAAGCACCTCCTGGCTGCCTTGGGATTTGCACCGGGGCACCATGGGCTTTCACTGGTGACAACCCACTGCACCTTCGCTTCTCCCGCCGCCTTCGTTGTATCCTTTCCCTGTTGTAAATGCAAAGTAGCTTCAGGTACCTTGCTCATTAGTCGAAGACGATGAGCAAATGACCTTCTTCAATGGAAGAGTGCCAACAAAAACACAGGCAGCTGACAGCCTTACCCAGCCCATGCCTCTCGTTAGTCTGCCTACCCTGTTGCTGATGCAAACAAAGCAGAAGCAGTTTTAACACTTAGGGTATGCTGAAAAAGTCACCATGGAAGTGTTACAAAAAGGGTTTTCCTTGTCAGTGGATGAGAGGACCTTTGGATTTTAAATCCCTAAAGGTTGGGAAATTATCTTTCTGAATTTATAGAGTGGCAAATGCTGATCTACAGACACCGCTAAGTTTAAGTTTTTGATAAAAGAAGCTTTTACCTGCCATCATCACATGTTGTTATGCCACATGATCTCCTTCTGGTCTGTAGTGTCCTCCTTGAGCTGAGGTGGAGAAGGTGATTTTAATTCTTCCTTTTCCTAAAGGAAAAAAAAAAAAAAAAAAAGAAACCCACAACCCTCTACCGTCCAGCACTACATCCTTGCTCCTGCCCAGCCTGACAGCTCCTTCGCTTCTTGCTTTGATGCAAGGCTGACTAATGATATTTTCCTCCCCAGGCTAAAAGGGTTGATACAGTTTCATCCAAGGGTTTCATCTGGTCTTTCTCATATTAATGCAAAGAGAGAAACACTAGTTATAGGGGCCAAAATAGAAATCTGTGTTTGGTCACCATATTAAGCTGTCCATGTCTCTTTGTCCACTGTTTCATCCTTCAGGCCTGTTGCTCCCCGGAGATTTTTCAGAATTTACCTCTCTGAGATTGTTCTATGAGATATCTTCTTACAGTGTCTTTCACTAGTATTTGTGACCCAAAAGATACTACTTACAGTCTTTTTTTTTTTTGACCAGTAGGAGTGACTCTGCCAGAAAAACAATCTTGATAAATATTTTTTTTTTCTTCCTGGCTTTTCATTCCAGTAAAGAATTGAAAAAACCTGCAATGTCTGAATTTTCCACAGAACAGAAATTCTGGCTCCCCACTGACACTCTAAATGAGATTGAGACTCGCCTTCCCATCAGCAAAGTGGCTTCTGATTTTTCTGTTTAAATGTATCATTTTGTGTCACTTATAAGCTGATAATAATCAGAAGGTATCTGCATTAGGCATGAGCGCACCTGCCTTTTTGGAAAGTTCGTGTTTTGGTATGGATCCAAACTTTGCACCTGAGGCCCACGGCTAGTGGATATGAGCAGGTTTTGGAAAATAAAGCTGTGCCATGATGATGAACATCAAATTAGATTATCCTGGAAATTGTAGCAGCAATGACTTCAGTTCCTTTAGAGATCCGAGGTTCTCAAGTATAGACAAAAGGCAATGCCGGAGGAAACCATCTAGCCCTACTAGAGCTGAGTAAAGGCAGGGTGCTTGCTAGGGTCCCAGCCCCGGAGCTGAGGTCATTGGGAAAGCCAATTTGACTAACGGTGTTACACCCCTGCCAGCCTGCATGTCTGACATAGAGGCGAGGTGGTAGCCAAACTGCCTAGTATGGTAAAAGCGGAGGCTAGTGGAGAGATGCAGAGGGGATGCTGCAAAAGCTGCAAATAGCAGATGATGTGAGCTGGGTGGGAGCCCTGTCCCACCCCAGCAGACACGCGAGGCACTGCGCTGGAAAGCTGGAACCACGCTACGGGATACACCCTGCAAATGGCGGGTCTGTCCAGTCCTCCAGGCAATAGGCCCATTTCCCCACTCATTTCAGGCTCAAATTCATGCGTATGTGGGAGAAAGCGCTTGCCAGTTACGGTGGAGGTTTTGCCGTCAGGACTGCGGTAACACTTGTAGGGGAGCACTGGACTAGTCTAGGGGAAGGGCTCCAGGACTCCACCTTACAATGGCAATACTGTACGTATGTGATACGTCTTTAGGTGATTATGGTTGAGAACCATTTGTGTTTTAATAAGGGAACAACTCCCCAAGTTGGCACAACGGGAGTTTCGCCTGAAGTCGGAGTGACTAAAGGTCCTCAGAGCGTATCGCGTGCTTTGCCCCACCGCCAAAGCTCAGGGGAATTAAACCGCTCTGTGCAGTTAACAGGTACAGTTGTGAAAGCTCTCGGGCGCCTTTTTTCCTGCAAACAAATATGCCCCCCCGTCCTTCCACTTAGGCAATGCAGCGCATGGCTGTTTTTATTATGGTTCTGTCACATTGCACAGTCCGGTTTTATTTCAATAATAAAAATATAGAAATATAATTAGCATCTTTGTTTTAAGGCACTGAGTTTTTAAATTACCACGTGTGACAACTGTTATGGCAGTGAAATCGTTAAAATCATGTAAATGCTTAAACCATGTAGGCCTGGGAGATTATAGTTTCATTAGAGAAAAGGCTATAAAGTTAGACCTAGGTAATTACCTTTCCCATTAATGCTCGAAAATTCTTTGCTCCACTGAGAAGTGATTGTGGTGCATCATGCCTTCTGTGCTTTTACATTCAAACTGCAGGAGCCTTTATTTCATCAGCACAAACTGCAAGGAACCAGCGGCAGCCTTCCAGGTGTACTTTGCAAATTGGGGTTTAAATGTGGAACACATCAAATTAAAATTCAATATTAATTATTTTGTCTTGCTAGGAGCCTGAGTAGTTTAAAGCAGCAAGGGTAATTGTCTAACTCATTGTATGTGTCTACAGCGAACTTAATCATTGTGTCAGCTTCCTAATAAAAGGTTATTATAGAAACAAAGATCCCAATTTTACATATGGTAGGCAAGGGAGAATTCGAAGAGCTAGTCTCCAAGGTAGACTTGAGGTTCTTGACAAATGATGCCCATGCTGTGATCAGATACTTAACAAGAAATCTCGTTATTAACTAGGCCTGTACAGATAATTAGCACTTGAGCTTCAAATTTTAAATCTGGCTTGAGATGTATAATTTATCAAAAGCCCTAGCTCGCTGTCAAAGTCCTATAATAAGGCAGTGTTATTGATGAATTGAGATTAAGAGCAGATTGAAGAGAGAATTAGGCCACTGGTTAGTCTGAAAGGTCTGATTTCAATATTTGCAGTACTAATTTGGTATTATTTTGGTAAATGGATGTGGTCCCCAAGTGCTGCATAGTATAAAAGAATAAACTGTATGTCATTATTCTAACAAAAAAAGTATTGTTTACTGTATGCCGAATTTTGCAGCACTAGCAGTCTGGTTAATAAGCCTCTTTACAGGATAAGTGTACCTGTTTTTATTGCATTAATTTATTATAACACATAGAGAATGCCGAGCTTTTATTCAGGGTTAGAAAATGTAGCTTCTTTACATTAAAAATTATATTCCATTAGACTAATGATGATCGAGTATGCCAATCCCTAATTTAGCTGTTCCATTTATATCTTTGCATTGTCTTTCAAGCACTCTTAACACTGGAATGCAGATAAGTACCATTTTGTATATTCAAGCTACATAGAAAGAGCAATCTTTTTTTAATGATCGCCGGTAGCACTTCATTGCAAGTGGTTCCAAGAAAAAAAATGAAAGGGTGACTGTATGCAATCTCTCTACAGTAAACGGCAGCTGCAAAGGTGTTAGATACACATTCATGACCCTTAGTATGCTAAATCTTTTTGATACACATAATAAAATGACATTTAGGGCAATATCTGATTTCCAGAATTATGTTCGGTAAAACATAAGGTTGGGACAAATTCTGTTTGTTTTTTCAGGGTTTAATTCTTAGCCCAAGCGCACAGATTGTATCAAAAAGGCACTATGTTTTACCGTATATCCCGTCCAATATATATCAAATGCAACAGTGTATCATTGTACATATCTTATACATCACATCAATATCCTCCAGCAAAATAATCATGTCAGTCGCTGCCTGTTTCCAGGAAACTTTGCACTGACAATCCCTTGTAACCCGTTATTGGCAGCGGCTCCTTCCCTCTCAGTTTCCAGCTGTCCGGCGGGGTATGCCAAGTCACAGCAGGACCTGAGGAGTGTTTGTATTCAGCTGTGGCACCGAGCTTTATGGAGATTTGCCTTGTATATTGTGCACTTGCAGACAAGCGGGATTTCCAGGACCCAGCGGGGGCTCCCCGGTGTTTATGCTGAGGTGGTTAGCTAGTTGGCAAATTGCTTTGGGCCAGAAACGTGTGACAGAGGAAAACGTATTGCATTAGCTTTTCTATCAATAACGTCCTAACGCTGACTTATAACGCAATTGCTTTCATGCTGATCCGGCCTCCTCATTTTAATTTTAGGATTGATTGAATTTTGCAATCAGGCGTCTTTGGCGATACTGGAAAGAAAAGCTTTTTCTTCCTTCCTCAGAAATAATATGCTATTAAAAATACAAGCAACAAAATATAAACAACTTCAACCACTCTAATAAGCCATTGACTAATACATATTTACACCGACTTGGACAACATCTAATCTTTTTGATACGTACATCGTAATCATTTTAAGAAGACTTAAAATAATTTATTCTTTTAGCTGTTACTCTGCTGTACATGCTGGAGTAGCATTTTGCAGGACCACTTGAGTCTTGCAGGATTTTTAGTGGATTTGTCAGAGATCCAAAAAAGGAGGGTACCGCAATTCTCAGCAGACAGAAACGCTAATTTCTACTTTTGGGGGGCGGGGGGGGGGGGGATGGGGTGTGTCGTTCAGTCGCTGGCATGTATTATTCATATATCGTGGACTGATTCTGATCTTGTTTACGCTGAACCCACTTCTACTGTGCATTAGCGCAGTTTGAGATCAGGAAACTCGCCTGGTCGAATTAAGACTTACCTCAGTGTAAGAGGTAAAGCTGAGGAGCTTTAAGGGTCATTTAAGATAAAAGTAATCCATAAGCTGCAGTTTAACTTTATTTAGAAAAATAATTTAGGAAGTATTTGGTATCTTTAAATGACATATTCAAGAGTACTCAAAGCTAAAAAATATTGAGGTATTTCAGAATTTGGGAGAAAAATGAATACGTATACGCCAAACCCAAGCATGGGGCACATCACAAGGCTCTGCCAATTTAGGACACTTTGGAAGTCCTCAGATAAGGCTGCTTTCTAAGAAGCTTAGCTACCCAATCGCTCGACTTTGAAGTCCTTTCACATGAAACATTCCCACAGCTTGTAAGGGGAGCTACGCGCACAAAAAAGCAGCAGTAGAATGCACGTTTCTATATTTCATTATATTCACATGGCGAATGTAATAACGGTACAACACCTTTCGTGAATTGGGGTAGGAAATAACAGCTACCAGTGACCACCGTGCAAGAGAAAAGAATGGAAATGCTTATGATATAATACCCGGCATCTTACACTGCCTTATTAAAAACAAATGGGTTAGGTACTCAGGTGGTTTGTACAGTCATTCCTACATTCCTTTTTTAAGTGATTTGTTAGGGCTGGTGTAAATGACCACATGTGGGCTGTACGAATAGTGACACAGAAGAGAACCAGGCTTGAGGATTCCTACTGATATAATTACAGATAGTGCAGTGCAGGATAATAAAACAGGATTTTGCCAAGATAAATTCCTTCAGCTAGCCCAGATCCATTCCAATGCTACAGATACTATTGTCATCCGCATGATTTTAATGAGCTGAGCTACAAAATTCCAGGAGGAGGATTTCCTGCACTTGCACATGGCTAGAAGAAGGGCAGAGTTGTGCCTCTACTCAGTATGTTGCCCCACCAGTTGTAAAAATACTAACGTGGCGTTACTAGCTCAGAACCGGGGTACAAGAGCAGAGGCCCGAGTGCTGCGCTACGGGCACGGCAGGCACACACCCGGAAAAAAAAAAAAAAAGGAGAAAGAAAACATTTTTAAAGAGAAGAAGCCTGAATGCTCAGGGCTGTGCATTCTG